>NW_009228966.1:33567-50550 GCF_000690835.1 Fulmarus glacialis | reverse complement strand
CCCTTTACACTGCACTGGTGCTGCCTCACCTCGAGTACTGTGCACAGTGTTGGGTGCCTCAATATAAGGACATCAAACTATTAGAGTGTGTCGAGAGGAGGGCAACCAAGATGGTGAAAGGCCTCAAGGGCCAGACTTAGGAAGAGCAGCTGAGGTCACTTGGTTTGTTCAGCTTGGAGAAGAGAAGGCTGAGGGGTGACCTCATCACAGGCTACAGCTTTCTTAAGGTGGACAGCAGAGCGGAGATGCTGATGTCCTCTCTCTGGTGACCAGCAACAGCACACGAGGAAATGGAATGAAGCTGTGTCAGGGGACGTTCAGATTGGAGATTAGGAAAAGGTTCTTCACTGAGAGGGTGGTTGGTCACTGGAACAGGCTTCCCAGGGAAGCGGTCATGGCACCAAGCCTGTCAGAGTTCAAGGAGCATCTGGACAATGCTTAGTCATATGGTTTAGTTTCAGGTAGTCCTGCGCAGAGCAGGGAGTTGAACTGGATGATCCTTATGGGTTCCTTCCAACTCTAAATATTCTATGATTCTGTGATTCTATGAAAAGCAAATGAAAAGTCCTGCATCTCCGGTGGGAACAATCCCGTGAGATAGTACAGGTTGGGGGAATCCCATTTAGGAAGCAGCTCTGCAGAAAAGGGCCTCATGGGCCTCGTGGGCAACAAGTGGAACAGGCATCAACAGCTGCAGCAAAGGCCATCGGTATCCTGGCTGCAAAAGTGCAGACAACAGATCTAGGGAAGGACTTTTTGGTACTCGTGAAACCATGCTTGGAGTACTTTATCCGGTCTGGGAAGTCCCCATTACAAGAAAGAGAAGAACATATTGGAGCAAGTCCAGCAGACTCATTGATTAGAGAGAGAGAGAGAAGATTACTATCTCAGCTTGAACACCTAAGCTGTTAAAGAGGAAGTCACGGTTAAGTTGTATCACGATTTAGCAGCTTTTGGGTTATGCAGGATTCTGTGTTTCTATTGTGACACCTGGGTGAGATTTAGGAAATTTCACACTCCATCTTACTTGTCGGCAATGAGACAGTTTTTGATAGGCAGCCTTCTGCTGCGGTACTGGTGTCAGATTTCCAAAGGAAGGGGTTGCCCCGCTTGTGATTACCTGAGTGACTGAAGGTCTTATGCAATTAAACTAGCAGTATTTGAAATATATATAGACTCCATGGCTTTGATTTACCCTCTACTATGAGGCTGAGCCACGGAAACCGTGCAAGAGAGAGCTGGCAATGCTGCCAGGACAAGGAAGTTTTAACAGGAGACACTGCCATAGTGTAAATATTTTATTTCATGTTACTACTTTATTCTATTTTATATTAATATTTTAATGCATGTAATTCACTACAGATTCTTTATAATTGTATTTTTTTGTGCACAACAGGATTAGCATACCCCAAAATCCACTAAACTCTTATATGTTTGGTTCTGTGTTGGATAAATCAGAAAAGGGGACTTCAACAGCTAGCACCTACTCCATCCTGTATCTCTTACGGTGACATGTAGTCAGGCTTTGCTCTCCCTGCATGCTCTGTGAACCTCTATTTCCTCAGTCTCCCTGAATTGCCAGTCTCTAAAGCAGACAAGTATTGACACTCAAGGTATTTTGTACCTGGATAACTCAATAGTATGGCAAGTGTCAGGACTTAATGCAGAACTCCCAGCGAATGCCAGTTGTCTCGTACAGACACTTGCAAGGGAATTTTCTCTATATATTCCTCACCTGTCAGAAATACTGGTCTCATTCTCCTTTGTGCTCGGTCAAATCCCAAGTTCAGCTACAACTGTGTGCAATTGCTACTGTTGCAGTGTTAGGTGCAAAGCCTGGGGAATGGGAGGCGGAGAGCTTACATATCGATAATGACTCCTAAATGTCGTTTAAGTGTGGAGCTGGGGGCACCTTAAGGAATATCTTGCAAGAAGCTGCCCCTCTTTCAGGTTCAAAATAGCTACTCAAAACTGAGGCTGTTTAAATAACAAGTCATTTTTTACATATCATCTGAGTCAACCTTTTTCATTATTTGCAGAGACCATTGCCTTCTGCCAATTTTAATGAGAATCCTTGACCTGTAACAATCCTAATAAAACTACCTCACAAATTGTGTAAGGATAATCCCGAGAATGAAACAGTAAAATATTGCTAGACATAATTTATTGTATGTTATAAAATGAGTGAGAAAGAATTTACTAAACTACTGCAGCTCATCATAATCTTATCTGCTTAGAGAGACAGCTGGCACGGCTTTCCCTTAGCAACAACAACAAAAAGCAGTGAGGAGCATAGAGATAAATTCTTCACTGGCTGATGTGCTTTAAAAATCTGTATTAAACTCAAAATTTTGAAACCTGGATATCTGAAATCAAGGGCCCACATCAATTTGTAAGCCTCTGAGGAAATGACCTGGTTTTTAATTGACACTGAGCGCCCACAGCTTCCATTGGTTTCTCTGAACAGAAGTTAGGCACTTACCACCTACCATGCTGCCCGCTGCACATTAAACATATCTGAAAATCAGACCACTTATACTTAGAAGCACAAACTTTTGCCCCGAGATAACAAAACCACCATTCACAGGTACATAGTATCATTTCTATTCCATTGCTAATAGTCTACAGAGCATGAATCATGATGTTATGAGTCCTCCACTATAGAGGGGGGCCTATAGTCATTTCCTATAATCAGTACTATAATCATTTCACAAGGCAAAGCCTTTTTTTTTTTTTTTCCTGGACCTAATTTCAAGGTAATTCATATATGGAAGACATCATCATCTTTTTGCTGTGATAGCGATTGCATTTTGGGGGTTTTGTTTTGTTTTGTTTTAAATGGAAATTGAATGGATCAGCAACCAAGATGGAGAAGATGTAAAAATGAACACAACATTTTTAAAAACTTGGAATAAATGTATCATATCCAGGGTAAGGAACTTCAACAGTTCTTGTTTTCAGCAAGAATTTTCTGTTCCCGCTGGTTTTTAAGAGATTTATCATCACTTACTACCACTGAAACACTATGGCTTTCTTACATCCCCGCTTTTTTGTTCTCTACCAAATTCCTCCTGCAGCTGACCGTACATTTCCCACACAGGGCTGTGCTAGCGCTTCTTGGTTCTTGTATTCCCAGCAACCAGAGGGACAGTTTCTTACCTTTGCCAATAACGTTCTCTCTGACCTCAAGAAAAAGAGAGACAATGTCATTGCTGGTTGTGTTTACCTGTTTCCACTTTCTTCTACAACAGTATCCCCTTCCTTCTACTATAGTTAGCAAGGCTGCAGCATGTAACCTTATGGTATAGGAACCAGTAATTTTTCTTTGGAGGTGCCAGAACTTTCATTTTTCAAAGCTCACATTTTCTCTCTCTTCAAAAGAAGATGACTGGGCAGCATTCTTGTCAAAGCATTTTCCTGACCCACACTTCTTTTTATAACTTCTACAGGGCTAATTGTCTCAGAAAGTGTTCAGGGTGTCAGGACTGAAGTTTTTATCTTCCTGCCCATAAACCTTAGAACTGGTGATCCTAATAAATCATCCTGAATTGTGCTACAGTACTCTCACAATGCGATATATAGTTCTTTTGAAACTTCCAGGACATTTTTAAGTCAAGTTCATTGTACTGAATTGTTTAATAACCAGTTTAGCTTTTCATACTGTACCCTTGAAACAATGAGTCCAAATGATATTTTAAAATAACCTCCCAAATTACCTAGCTATTACAAATTCGCCAGGGATTTTCTACCAAGCACAACACAATGTATAGTATGCAAACACATAGTCTTCGATGCATTGGAAAACGTTTAATTCTGTAAGACTTTGCACATAATCCTTCTTCTTTAATTCAGAAAGACCTGCACCAGTCTTGAACTAAGAACAAACAGAATTCCTAAATGATTTAATTCATCATTGTATTTTCTGATATTTTATTTATTATTAAAAAAAGTTTCAGCTTGATTAGAATCATTCATATATTGCTAGAGTAAAACATCTTTGCCCTTTTATTCAGATGAAAATAGGAGTTAAATTTAGATTTTCTGACCACATACTCAACACTTTCCACTGAATCCTCTCCTAATTTTACCCATGTAGTTCAAAAAAGTTGTTAAGCTTGGAAATATTTGGGACTTTTCTACTGGTCGTTCATCTGGAGTAAGGCTCTTAAGCTTTTACACAATGATCTCGTTTTTCACTTTCAGTTTAAGACTCAAAATCCTCTTTAGGAATTAATATTACTTGTGTCTTACTTTCTTCAAATCCTTTTTTCACAGCTCTGGAATTTTACTATTAACAGGATCTTTAAAATTCTGTGTCCACTGCAAGAAACATCATGTCTAGCCTGAGTTTCTTATTTAATGAAGCAACCATTTTTTGAAGCCTGGAAGGCTGGAAGATACTTTTTAATAGTTGGTACAATATGAATTTTGAGGGCTTATGGTCTTTTTCTACTCTAGCTCTTCCTTCATGTCTCTTTTTGCCTATGAGTAGTTTAAAAATGAACCTATGAAAAAACCTACAGAAGCAAAAACAAGCATCAAAATAATTTCCAGAAATTATTCAAGTCTGATTCCACTGTTCTTCTGTCACTAAAAACCTTTACTACTCAACTACTGGCACTAAGATGGTACATTGTCACCATGAAAATCACTAGTAATTTTTAAAAGTATGTTGATCATATATAAATAGGCATTTACATACGCAAATGCAAGCTGAATGTTCAAACAGCAACAAATAGAAACATCAATTTATGCAATTTAGATAACAGATTTGAAATTTCTGGCTGTGAGTCTAAAAAATGTTACCAGAATAAGACAGGCAGAGAAAGGAGCAAAAAGGTAAGAAAACGGTTAAAAAGGAGAACTCCACCACTTGCTATTCTCAGAGTGAAACCTTTTATCTGAAAGAAAGGCCGTCGCTACCTTCCTGCAAGGATGGGATCAAGGCTGTGTACCGGCCCCGGGCAGAGCCCGCAGGCAGCCCCGCGGGAGAGCAGGCTGCCGGGCAGCTGCCCCCAGGCAGCCAAACAGAGGGTCTGTGGCTCCTGGGGACTCCGCACCCTCCTCGATCCAATTCGGAGGTGTCAGATCACACCAGGCATTCGTGTCGGACCTCTGCATGATCGCATTGCCCAGCAACATGCAAAAGGACGGAGGGGAAAGCCCCAGCGGGCTTTAGCATGAGAAGCTAGCCCCAACCTCAGCGCGATGGGCAGGGGATGCCTCCACAGCCTGCTGTCACACAAGAACCCATCAGGCATTTCTGAGTGAACCTCTGAATTCTACATAACGTCTTTTACGGTTCTTGATTGTCAGGAAAGCAAAGAATTGCTTTTTCATGGTGCAATGACATTTTGAAAGAAGCAAATGCATCAGTTGCCACATTCCCACATCCCAGCCAAGAGGATGAACTGCACACTCCTGGCCTACTAAATATAAGCATTTTAGCTTGTTTTGATTCCCAGTCTCACATAAACTTTCCACTCTCTCTAGCATGTTCTGGCACTCTCCCACTTTTGTGTTTTCTCCCACGCCTTGAAATTTGCTGACATCATATCAGGTGTGATCAGAAGATGTTTGCGTATGACTCAGTAGAACAGGTTGACTTTCCCATAAACCTTCTTCCTCCATGCTTTTTCCCAAAACTGAATACATAGAACCTCCTTAAATAATAGTGAAGCTGACAGTCATGTAAATAATGAATCTAGTACTTAGAAGAAAGTTATAGTACTAAATCATTTTTTACTTGATAATACTTTTTGTTAAAGTATATTCACTTTCAAATAAAATACAACAAGGCTGAAGACTAACGTTTAATGTACTATTAATATACATATTTTTGCCAAAAAAAGGAAAATTAGATAGCAGTATTAATGCAGAGAAAACATGCCAGATTTAATCTTGATCTCCTAATGGTATGAAAGAGAAGCCTACGTAACTATGTTAAAACTGAAACCTTCAGTTGCTATACCTTTATCTCACGGTAATTGCAATAGTTTACATCATCCCCCAAAATATTCCACGTGACAAAATGGCTCTTTTGATGTAGTCATTTAGTTTTCTACAAAAAGAGGGCAAAGTCATTACAAAAGGCTGCAGTTTCATTCGGTAGGTATTGTGGCTCCTTTTAAAACTTGTACAGGGATGCATGAAACATCAGATACTAGCAAAGCAGGCACGGTACAAACACTTGCCTTGTCATTCTTGAAAATCATTGACCAACAGGGTGGAGGGCTTTCCCACCACCTGCTTTAAGGCACTCGTTTAGTGTTTCCAACCAAGCCTGGTTTTCCTAAGCTCCCCATATGCACAATGGGGAGGTAAAGGTATTGCCATGTTGAAGCTCACCCAGTTTCACTCCAAAGCCCTAGTCAGTGGGAGTAATACCTGCACTGCTGACTGCCACAGGCTCTGCTTTTGTACATGCCAAGTGGCTCCCTTGCTGAGGAAACAAGCCATAGCGAGATACCATGAGACAGATGTATTCCTGTATGCAACCTCAGAGCACTCAAAATTATATTTCTGTTTTAAATCACCCCCTAAAGTAGCCTCTCTCTCTCTAAAGGGAGTTTATATTTAGACTGAGAGGGAGTCTGCTTCCTAAGCTAGGTTGAGTACCTAAAGCTCTAGTACCCAAAGTTAGAAAGTGTGAATTATCCCTGAGTTTCAAGAGAGATTTTCACAGAGTCCACTCAGAAATTATAGAGAGAAAATATAGAATTAATTTGAAGCTTCATTTCACAAAATTGTTCTTTACTTATTATTACTTCTTCCTCTCATGGATGCATGAAAAAAGGAATAAATTTTGGAGCAAATTTCTGCTGTTCACTTTAAGGCTATGTTGTCAAGTTAATCATTACACGAGTTCCAGCAATACTGCCTGCACTGTACTATTCTGATTTCATCAACTGTTAACTCTATAAAATCAAAAAGGGATAAAGTTCAAGATAATCGCTGATAAATGAGTACTGCATCATGAAATAAAATAGTCATATAGCTACTGTTCATTGGAATTTAGAGGTCAGAACTGCCCAAGGTTTATGTTCTCAGATACATTACAGGCTTTGCCTTTGATCCAAATTAAATTCTTAAGAACTGTATCAGTTTGTACCATTCACAGTGGTGAGCAGTTAAAAAGCATAAGAATCTTAATTTAGCCTCACTGTACATCAGGTAGTTAAGAACACAGCACCCCAGTGCCCTAACCTCATCAAACAGTGATTTAAATGAGCTAATTAAAAAGAGCAGTCCTACCTCATTTGTTGGCTTTCATCCCCACAAGATCTGGAATTTGATGCATCAGCCCCTGCGATGAAAACTAACATTTTGTTGTGTGGATTGGTTTAGACCCTGTTGACACCTGGGTCAGCCTGGAGCAGAACAAGGGAAGAGGAGACAAGCTCTGGGTTCCTGGGTAATCATGGCACTGGGTGTTCAGCTGGTTGCAGGTACATTGGTACACATCGAGAGGAACTAACAAGGAGTCTGTAATATTACGTATTTCCAAATCAGTAAGAATAGGAGACGGTCACCATTGCATAAGGCTTAAATGAGATGATCTGGAGTTTCTAGGGAAATCATCCTCCTGCCTATTGATCATGGTCCTTAACTGAGAAGTTGCTAGGTCTAGAAGCAAGCTTCAAAATAAAAACTCGGACTTTGGATTAAATTTTAGATTTTGCAGAAAGCCATACATCTCTGATTTGCTGAGGAGTCAGGACTCCCAAGTTTTCATTTGGACTGGGGTAAGCAACAACCTTAGCATATGTCAGAAATATCTCTCTTCCTTTAGGGCCTTAATATGTGAGCTTCCTTCCTGTGACTTTCCTGACTTTTACTTTGAACCCAGCTGCTCAGACAGCAGTTTTAGGTGATAAGACAGACACCTCTCTATGCCTGAGCTCTGACTCTCCTTTCATCCCTGTAGTTTTTCGTCGTCACAATAAGAACACCTAACTGTAACTGATGCCTATCAGACACTCACTAGTAGTTAATACAGAGGTCTGTGACCCCCTACAAACTATAAATGTACTAATATGGGTATAGTGAATATTAACTTGCCTTGATCATGAATATAAGCACTAAAATGGTATAACCGGGAACACTATTTAAGTGTTTTGTAACATGGTGATGGCATAGCCAGACAGAATGTGCAGCCATTTTACCTCAAGTATGCAAGCAAGAAGATCACCATAGGGACAAAGAAAGATGGGTGTCATAGTATGTAGGACTAATATGTGACAAAAAACTGCTAGACAAAGGACAAGATAAGCACAAGGGACAGCAAGTAGGCAGGACATCCTCCCAAATACACACGAAGGATGACTGGCAAAATCAAAACCAAGATAAACAGTATCAGAGCAGAGAAGACCCCTTTTCTGGGGGAGGGAGGGGGCAATAGCAGAAAAACATGAGGCATAAGCAAGGTAAATTGTACAAGACAAGCCCACTTCATCCCTGACATCTCTCATGGGCGAGCTCTCAAGCCTGATCACTTCAACCTTGGTGACAAAGGACCATCAGTGACCGTAGCCATCCATGCTAACTATACAGCATCAGCTCCTTGATATTGCGTACTCACAGCTCATTCGGGATAAGTGTTAAAGACTAACAAGTTTGTATACCAAATGGTGATGGTTAATATTGTGTAAGACTTAGCCATTATCGAGAAGCACGCTGTTAATTAATTAATTTAGTAAAGTTAAATTTTAATGTTTAAAGCTGGCCTGATTTTTCAGTCTTCTAAACGCTCCTGTCACAGTGATCTTTAACTCCCTAGTGGATATATATATGTTCATTTGCAATGTTGTCTTTGCCTTTGGTTTTATCCTATTCCACGAAGTAGGCAGGAGTGTTACCATTAAACTAAATAGAAGCAGATCCAGAGATTGCTCTCTAGTATGTTAGGTAATATTCACTTTTTCTTCACTTTAGCCATCTTCTCTCTCTGTCTCTCACATACTGATTTTCATGCCTCTTTTTTTCTCATTTTTGAAAAGGATGTTCTTTTTCTCTCTAAGTAAAAAAATTTCTCCATTTCTCTTTCTTTTTATTTTTTGTGAACATTTATTCTTCATGAAAGGCTGCAGAGGAGCCACCTATACACATGAGTACATTGATGTCTTTTATTTAGCCACAGATCCTGTAGAAACAGGTGGGTGGAGTGCAAGCCCCAGCCGAGATGTCTAAACCAGCAGAGATGAATCACACTGTGAAGGTGGCGATTTCTCTTCATTAACTGGAAAGAGAGTCCAGGCACTTAACTTTGAGGTGATTCAAGTTAGCAAAACAAGTGCTGCCCAGAGCAAAGAACTGATGAACATTGCCTCATAATGCTGTCAAGAGTTCAAGGCCTCTGTTTAAGTTCAGGATAATGCAGGAACTGGAGTGAGCTGCATAGGTTTATGATGGATCTCTTCATTTTCTCCCCAAGCTTCTTGCTTCCAGGAAATACTGGAGACTTGAGCTTTGGAGTCCTCACATAATTGGTGCTGGAAAATATGAGACACTGAGACTGATAGATTGCATGACACTGATGATAAATAACATGAAACAAAATTATTTCCTGTTGGGTGAAAATGCCCTGATACCTTGTATGCAACAAAAATTGACTGGGCCATATGATTTTTCTATCATTGCTACAGAAATCCATCTGAATTGCTTTGAGACTACTCTGCTTTCATTACAAAGAGATTTGTCTATTGTAACAAAAATGCATGTCTGTAGCAGAAGGATCTAAACTTCCTACTAGGCTTGCATATTGCCTCCTCGAATTATATTTTTGTAGCTTGCCACAAACCCACATTTCACCTGACTTGAGAAACTAAGAAGTTTCCGTAAGAGTCAACCCTTTTTTTCCTCTAAAGATATAGAAACATATATCTAGCTCAGAAAAGCAGTAAACAGTACAGCATTCGTGTACCTGATAAACAGTAAGTAGGTGAACTAATTTCTCTTCTTCTCCTTCAGCAGCATAATGACATAGCAAATGTGGTACATGGTTTCCACTGAAATGCTAAACCATCTCATATTTCTTGACCCTCAACTCTGCATAAAGTATGCTCTATAAAACAAGCTTTTGCTGATACACACATCTAGAAGTGTAATGAAATGAAATTCTACACTGTACACTCAGTTCTCTCCTCAAGGAAAATGACAAATTTTAATGCAGTAAGGGACAACACTGGAATGGTGCAACATTTATCTACTTAAAGTACACTCAAAACAGAAAAGCTACACATATGCTTACCTCAACAGAAAAGACAGGTCCAGAAGCAAATAACTTTTGGGACTGGTCAAAAGCACCTAGAGCAATCAGTACCACCCTAATGTACATACTCTGAAAAACGAGAAGTCAGACGTAGTGGGATTCACCTGATTTTTCCAACGTCTACAATCTACACCTACATCCCAAGTGCCTAGTTAGCGGATGTATTGTCAGATATGGTTTGTTCGATCTATGCTTGACATCTTATTTAGGATGGGAGATGTTTGTTCCTCCCTTGTTTAGCCTGGAGATGTTTGTTCTTCCCTGTTGCTTATAAATGAAGTTGACCTGAGGAACCCAGCCACAGATCTCTGTCTCCCCAGTACACGTGTATACCTGATCTTCTCATGACGCTGAATCTGTTATTCTGCATATTTTGATTTGTCATTCTTGCCTTCTCACAGGCAGTATTCTTGAAACTGTGCAAAGCACAGAGAGAATGCAATTTGTGAAGACATTTCATCTTGGGTTATTGGTGACAATTTGCCAGTGACACCGTCTGTCAGTGCAGGGTGGTTTGCAGGATCACAAATCTCATCTTTACATATACTGCTCTCCAAGGACAGTGGAGGACCTGGAGCTCAGTGATGCTTACCATATGTTCACTCAAAGTAAAGTTCAGAATAACCATAAAACTATCCTGCCCTCTTTGGTGTTACCACAGTGCTAAAATTAGCGGTGAGTTTCACCTTCTTAACAAATGTGTAAATATTTATACACACTTCATCAGCATTTTTATCCCATCTGAATTTTTCTCTAAATGGCTTTTAGGTCACTTTTAAATACAATGTTGCATTTCAAGGGCTGTCTCATATTAGAAACACATTAGCAAACAATCTGAGTGCTGTCTCTGTTCCACTGGTGCTAGGTCAGAATTCATCTATTAATACACAACACATGAAGCCCAATTTAACTTTTAATTTGCCTTGTTCCTTAACAAGTAGGAGAAGAGCACTCTGGAAGTGCCCGCTAATTGATGAACTTTATGCTCACCAACAAAAACAAGAATGCATATGAATAAAAGACTTTTCAATTTCTAGAATTAGTGCCAACACCTCAGAGCTTCCAAGCTCTCAGAGTTGGTTTGTAGACCTGAAGCTCATGATTTACTTCCATCCTAGGTACTAGGTACTACTAGGTACCTAGTAGTACTTATTCGGTACTATTAGGTACTACTTATTAGTACTACTACCAGTACTGCTATCTAGGTACTACTTACTGCAGGTAAGAACTGCAGAAAACCAGGGCAGGCAACAACTGCGTTATGTTGGATCAGAGAGCTGGAAGATAAGTGGCATTTTTGCAAGGGCAGAAATTGCTCTGAGAGGACTCTGGGAAGGGTTTGATGATCATATAAGATCGCTAAGTCTGAAGAACAGCAGTGGAGGGGATTTTGTCTGGGAATGTTGTCCTCTTTTTGCAGAAAGTACGCTATCAGGTTGTTGTCCATAGAGCTTGTCTTCAGGGGGGTTGGCATCAAAGTAAAGCCTGTGACAAGAAAGTATGGCTTACTGGGATGAAATTTCCAACACACAAGAGAGAAGCGAGACAGAGGAAAGAATTCCTCAGCAGTCATTATCTCTTCCCTTTTACACACTCCGGGTGGCCTTTTTCTCTGTTTAACTTTTTCTTTTTTTTTTTTTTCCTTTTTTAAACAAAGAGACTATGAACGGAAGCTTCTGTCTGCATTTTGCTAGCGTTACAGTGTCTAAAGTCCCAAGAGGGAATGGAGTGCCAAAAGTTCATTTATGCGAGTTCATTGGCCCAAGGTTTCTTCCCCTCTTGTATGCACTGGACTGACTTTTCCCAGAAGCTGGCTTGACTTGTGCCTGGCCTGTTGTCACTACCTTCTCGATTTTCTAGTTTTTCATGCTGCAGCTGTATTTTTCACAATGTTTCTAGTTCCAGCAGCAGACTCACCCCCTGCATTAAATTCTGACAACCTGATGTTGTCAGATAAAGTCAATAAATGCTTGCGCTTCGGCAGCAAAGGCCAGCCGTGCAGGCAGAACCTCGGTGGGCAATGTCTACTGTAACACCCCTCATCTTGGGATCATGTCAGGCCAGGGAAAGGCTCAGCCCCCAGAACATTGCAATCATGAGGATGCTGCTTGCTAGGGCACAGGAAGGGGGTTCCTTTTCCAGGACACTGTGGTAAAAGAGCATTAGTTTACATGTGCCTATTAATCATTGTGCAATCAGGGTATAACTGCGCCACACATTCAAGTTGGCCAATAACACCAAAGTTACAGATAATTGTGCCTTAAGGACAACAGCATGATCAAAGTGCTTAAATAAAAATATGTTTATATCACGAGTCACCATGAAACAGCTTCCAGGCAGAGCACACTAATTCCATATAGCTCCAGCTAACGGATGGCTTCAGGGCCCAAGTTAGCAAGCTAGCACTAGCTCAAGGTTGCCTTGAAAGTTATCTTTTCAGTGCTAATTTATCCCTGCCACATCCTTGAAGACAAGGGGGTTAAAGTGTCAAAAGCCAGGGAACTCGAAAGGTGGCATTCTAGACCTGCTGCGAGTAAAGGACTTTTTATACAGATTTGCAAAGGGATTTTCTGGGATCCCACTCTGAAAGTTTCCACAATTAAATGGAGAGGAAAAAAAAAGGCAGAATAACTTCCCTGACAAAAAGATAGTATTTTGAAAAATGAGGACACTGTGTGGTAGGAATGTTTTTTTCTTCACACTCCTTTCTCTCTTTCACACCAACTTCTTACACATGCTCATCAATTTATGTCTAAAATTATGTAGTAAATATTGTATATCATGATCTTCTCTCCTTACTGTTAGGTACCTGTCCCTCTTCTAGTTGCTGAATACATATGTTAATAGTTACAAATAATTTTGTAAATGTCATCATAATACAGACATTTAAATATCACGCTATTCTTTAGCCATAACAACTGTCAAATAGCTATTTCAACTTTCCACTAAATGGAGTTTTAGTGTCCATAATTTTGTATATAAATGTCTGTACATCTATTTTACATTTCAGGTTATTTATATGTATTAATAATAAATCCCTTATAGAAATAATTCAAAACACAGGGCAATTTCACAAGTAATGGTTAAGTGTTTCTTAGAGATGAAATATCAACTGCATCAAAATTAATAATAAGGAAATTGTTAATATACAGTAATAAACAGATGTGTATATCAAAGTTAGAAGTGATAGACTAGAAATTATTGAATATCTAAAATTAAAATGCCAAAGCTGGATCAGCTAAATAATGAGAAACTGATTGACTCAATTACCTCAGAGGAAATTAGTTCAGCAGTACAGAAATAAGCAACTGGGTCAATGGGTATCAAATAGAATATTTTACAGATTTTTTGAGAGAGTGAGTAGTCTTTCAGATGAGGAGTATATCATGGAGTAATGCATGGCCAGTGAGAGGAACACCTACAGCTGTGATTCATAAGATGAGTAAGCTAGAACCTCATTCATTGACAACATTTGTCCTGTTTAATTAATTAATTATGCATCAAAATCCTATCAGGTAGCTTAAAACAGGTCACATATAAACTAATTCATAGAGATCGGGCTGATTTCCTCCATGGCCAATTTATAGCTGATAATTTGTGTCAATTATCTAATTTAATACAGCAAGTAAATAAATTAAACATCCCCTCTACAACAATCCCTGTTGATACACAGAAAGCCTTTAAAAGGCAATTTGCTCAAGTTCCCATGTGAATTGAACTCCCAAGGTCTCTTACTAATACCTTATTACTGTATCTTAATGTCACTGCATCTGCTTTTTCTAGCATTTGCTAATGCATACAGCCAAGGTGGGGGGAGAGCATTTGGCCCTCCCTCCTTAGACATTCGTCTTGCAGCTAGATAGAGTCAGCACTGAGGGAAGCAGTCTTCTCCCCTAGGCTCGTTGCTTATTCCCTGTGTAGCTAATGGAGAGAATTAGGTGCTTCTTAAAGCCTCGGCAGTCCTGGCTGCTTAGGCTGAGATATCTCAGGTTACCCCTGCCTTTTGCGTGCGGAGTTTGAAAGCTCTGCAATGGCTGCTGCTCATTATTTCACACACAGACACCTTCCCAGGGATGGAGCCGTGCTATGCGCCAGTCCTTGTCAAAACAAGCCAGCAAAACACTACTCCTGAAAAATGTGCTGTCATCCTGACCGTTGCTCTTCAGAGGAAAGAAAAGGGAAAGGGAATGAAAACAAATGGCTAGACTCGCAAGCCTGCTGCAGGAGGCAGCACGTCTTGTGGCCAGCAGCCCAACGGTTACAGCACCCACATTAGGGATATGTGGGTCCCACGTAAGGGATTGCCCTGCTCCAGGAGAGCTTCCTAACGAACAAGCTGTGGGCTGTTCTTGATGGGGTTGTAATCCCTCCCGCTGATGCCTCTCTGTTTTGTGTGATATTCTGAAATACTCAGTGCAGGACGAGAATGACTGAGTAAGAGGGAAACTTAAGCCCCAATCCCCTCTCTAAGCCAGGTCTTTCTTGGCTTAAACGTACAAAGGTAGCGACATCAGCAGAAGAGGCTGAGGCAACATTATCAGAGGACCCTTGTGTTCACCCCACATCCCTGGTAAGGACAAGAAGAGACAATCTTTAGGCAGGGGGAGGAGGTGAGCCCTTGTCTGCAGCACCCTGAGCGAGGCAGAGGTGCAGCCCCCATGCAGGGAGGCCAGCCTTGCCTCCAGCAAGCTGATATCTGCAGCAAGTGAACAAAAACAAACCAGCAGCAGAGAGAAGCAGTGTTAAGCGGCATTATGTACCACAGCTTCAGTCTACCAGCCAACCCACCATCGTCAAGGACTAACAGCCTTCTAGTCAGGATTTGAAGAATAAAGAGAATAAGGCTTTGAATGACTATCAGCAGGCAAGCTGCAGGGGTATGAGGAAGAAGAGGCAGCACAGGTGTCCTCCCCTGGCAATGCAGTGTCTGTCCCCTTTTGCTCCTGTCCGTATGAGAACCTCACCCAGCAGACACATGTGGGAACAACCATTTTGAAAAAGATCAAAGTAGACTCCTCCGACTTTTCCTTACAGCTTGCTGACACTTTTATGTAACCCAGTCTTTTGGCAAAACTGAGACAAATATCATGAATTATTTTCAGCCACCTTGGAACGGTAGGGGTTTTCTTGTAAATACGTTATTCAGAGAAAAACACTTTGCCTGAGTCTAATCAGAAACTCATTAGAATCAGCATATGCTTTTCTGCACAGTTACCGTGTCATCTGGAACAGCTAGATATACAAACCCAGACCTAATCAAACTGAGATGCTTAGCATTAGGAGCATTATCATCTGAAGAGTCTTCTGCAGTCGACAGAAAAAGAAATAGCAGCATGATTCAACTTACCTAGCATCTTGAACCATCCTCCAAAAATTATTATTGCCCCCCCTTGGTTATAGAGAGCGTCTGAGAGTGTGATTTAGTTGCCTGAGCACTGGTAGCTAGCGCTATTTCGGATGCCCCAGAGTACCCACCTGGCCTGCACCTGCCCCTTTGGAAGAGCACAGATCCCTCCTAAGTCCCGTGGCATATCTGCCAGGCCCGGGCAGGTGTCTCAGGCAGCCTGGAGAATCCCAAATGGCACCTATGAGTTGCAGCGTAACCACTTCTGCGTGCTTCAGGTAGGGCCTGAGGTCATAAAAGGTGAGCCCGGGCCGCCGGGGTGAGCCCGCTGTAGCCGTGAGTAAAGAGTAACAGAAGCCGCAAAATCTGAAGCCAAGGCTAGGCTAAGAGAGAGCCAAGGAGCGAGGGAGCTGCTGCAGAGCAAGCCATGAGTGCGGAGCTCTGTTCTGGAGTGAGGCACTACTGCGTTATGAGGGGATTGCCCAGATACCGTTGTTACAAAGCTTATGTGTCAAACTCTTTGCCGGAACCCACTCCCAACATATATGAAGTCACAAAGCCATCACACGCTTATATGCACAAAACCTACTTTTCTGCAGCACTTTTCATTCTACACCTATTGACATTATCACAGTTACACAAATTACACTTGATGGGAGCATTATATAGAGACAAGCAACCAAAGCAAAAGCCAGAATTTGCAAAACTGTAATCTTTTGTCACCACAAAGTTCTTCCCTCTCGAATTTTCTTGCCTGTTTGATGAACTTCCCACCCCTCCTTTTGGTGTTTTCTTTTGAAAGGAGCTAAACATTTTCCTGTACCACAAAAAAAATTCTTCAGTTTTATCATTAATCATAGAACTAAGACATCTATATGAAACAATTCATTTTATGGCAACACACTAGGCTTTTAAAAGGAGATACGAGAGGTTTTTCATCTTATGAGGGTCAATGTTGTTGTACAACCAAGAGCAATTTCAGTCCATTTTTCAAACCGTCTGAAGTCCCATGTATTGAAGAAAAATCATTCAGCAAATATAGTTTCAATTCAAGTGGTAATTTATGATTCTATATGATTGCAATGATATTTGTAACACTGGCCACCAAAGTTTATCACCAAGACTTTGCCAAGCAAAATGCAAGTCTGCCATCTTAATTGCAGGTTTTCATTAAACAAATGTGCAAGATTAGACAGATTATTTGCACGACTGAAAACTGTTCACCTGATTTACACTCAGTAGATAATGATGTATGGTTGAACACATTCAACCACTGAATAATTTCAAAGCATACAGTGAACAGCCCCATCCTGCTGCAACACGATCCAACTTAAGGAGTCTAAGGCAGGTTCCTGAGCTGGAAATCTAG
>NW_009228966.1:15832-33527 GCF_000690835.1 Fulmarus glacialis | reverse complement strand
CTGATTCCTAATTTGGGCACCTATAGTAGATACCTAAAGTCAGATCCTGGGATAACCCCTACTTTGTGTATTTCTGAGGTTGAGCGAGAGGTGGATAAAGTGTTAATACTGAAATACCTGTAGGAAATGGCTGGAGGGCTGCAAACAATCAAGAATAACAATAATTTAAAATATATAGTATGTCACTTAAGGACGCCAGATTATAAAAACCCAAGATGCAGAAATCTGTGGCAATATCCTTCAAACCCTTTATCAAGACCAACCAAGATTGACAAGGAATTAAGAAGACGGGCTGTGAAGACTTTAATTTATTTGCTTTATGCAAATATACTACTGTTTTGGTCTTCTATATTCAGGAATACTAAAACTCCAGCATGTTCTACTTGTTAGGACCACTATGCAGCTGATGAAGGTGAATGTGCTTTGATCACAAGGTGCATGGAAGATCGTTTGTGCATGATATTGAACAAGCGGAAGGAAGACTGTTTGTGCATGATATTGACCAGGCGCAATCTGTGGAATCGGCCAAAGAACAATGGGTTTGTAGAGGTCCAGCAGTTTCAACATTCAGTGTGTGATAAGAGAAACAGCAGCAGTGCACAATTGGTCTTAAACAGCAGCGACACTGCTGGCAGGACTTGAGTGTCACCCTTGATAAGGACGAGGGAGAGAGACACTGTTGAGAAGTCTCAGAAAAAGCAGCACTGCTAGAGGCCAAAAAAGAGGACATGATGTAAATCCTTGAAGATGTCAGACACTATAATCTGAAAAAAGAAGGGTTTTGCAGATATTCTTTGCGTGTGCACCCACATATCATCCAAGCATATTGGACAGAAGCCCAGCTCCACACCCCAGGGCCTTGGCTAGCCACCAAGAAACACCACGGGCAACTGGATCAGGTTAACTGCAGACTCTAAGGGCAAGTATGAGTGAATGTATATCTACTTGCAATGAAGTTTCAGCCAACGAGACCACTGATGCTCTTCCCCTTGCAACAGCCACACCTAAATAAGACAAACCAAATATTAAATATTAACCTGCTGAAATGTATGTGTATAAATATATATATATACACTTAAAATACAACTGTATAACATACCTTAATTTTCAGCTGGAGTATTTGTGCACCATGACATGAGATGGGCTGAGTAGATTTAGCTTTGTCTTTGTAAATGCTCATAAAATTATTCTAAAACTTGTCCCTCAAAGGAAAAAAAAAACTTAAGGGGAAGAAAGCAAGGTCAATCCAAAGCTAACAAGAGCACAACAAAAAATCTTTTGAACAGACCTTGAAGCTGAATGATACACTATAGCTACTAACTAGTGAGATATGCAGTGCATGTGCTTGATGGCAATAATAATGCTGCCATCAACATTGAAATGCTGGGTTTATACTTAATCTTTTCCCTGATAAACTCTCCCTTCATGCAGCCCAAGGATTTATAGCCTAGACTGCCAAAAGTATTTCATACTCAAACTCGGGACCAAACTGTGTATCTGTTTGTCCCATCTCTGTAAGGTTTGGAAGACAGTGCATTTTAAATGCAAATACTTAAAAGTCCAGCCACTAGAAGCCAAGTAGCAGAGCTGGAGGATCTGAGGAGGTGTCTGGGGAGTCACGCTGTCCGGATAAACCCAGTGCAGTCGGCTGCGCTGAGAGCTGGCCCAGGGCTCAGCAGCACTCCGTGCTAACGGAGCAGTAGCTGAGGCAGCAAAAGGGGAGGGGGGGCAGTATCCACCTGGCTGCAGCAAAGTAGGGGAAATAAAGGTAATAAACAGATACTTAGTGGTCGCACAATGTCTATAGGCTTGTAAGGAAAGTAAAAGCCTTGTGGTAAAAAGGACAAAAATAACCCTTTAACTTTTTTTTTCAGCAATATATGAAAAGACTTTTTGCTCTTCCCAATGCCCTAAGATGCACATTTATTTTTAAAATCATGGATAATAAATATATTTATGTTTCAAATTTTTACAGTGCTGCAAAAGTTTTGGTTAAAGAATCAGTAACTTGTGTAAGCAGTCATAGACAGGTCATTTTATTTTTGCTTGATAGAGAGAACACATTCAAAACAGCTGAAATCAAAAGTGTGATTTTTGTACACATCATTTGCTGTAGTTTGTCCATCATATCAGAGTTTTTCCCGCACTTGCTGAAATGACAGACTCATGTGACCAAAGCTGGTGATTGGCATGGGGTGACAAAAGTCTAAGAGATGAGCCAGAGTATGGCAGGAGAAGTGGAGGGACAGAGACAAGTTTGCTTTCCACAAACGGAGAGAGTCAGTCGTCAAGCGATCAGTCAAACTCATGCAATGGCCAATAGACACTTTGCACAGAAGCACATGGGTACATGGAGTTTTCTCCAACGTCCACGCAAAGAAATGACAGTGCCTTTCTGGTCTGCTACTTTTGACTAGCATGTGATGAGGAGGAAAATTAGTATATCACACTTAAAGAGCAAAATTCATTTTCTGATGGTAAGAGCAGAACGTACAAATCATCGCTTGGGTTTTATGGTTGATTTGCCAGTAGTAATATTTGGGTTGCAACATACAGCTTTATAATACAATAAACTTTATTTCGTATAGTACCTTTCATTTAAAACTGCCTCCCAAGTTGCTTTGCTAAATAATGGACTAGTCTCAGTTAAACAATAAATACAGTAGCAGGAGAGGAGAGAGGTTCAGAGCTGTAAGCAAGTAAAACAGTGTTTCAGTGTGGTTGGAGACCAGGGATGGTTTTCATCCTTCAGATGTTATAAGCAGGGTCTCCTTTCAGTACATTCATGTCCACTAGCAAGCAATTAGGATGTGTTCATTGGAATAAAAAGAGTTTTCTAAAGAGAATTTTGCTCTCTGAGACATTTAATTTGCTTTGCTTCAAAACAGCAGCTGTCATGTGTCACCATCCATGTAACTTGGTGCAGGACAGTCCTAGGGCACAAAGGAGGAATTCGAACCCCCCAGCTGAGGACAGCAAACCCTAGACTTCACATGTCAGCCGCCCAGAGTCCATCAGTAACAGGGCAAGGGGGGAAGGATCAGTGCCTTCATTTTGTATTACTGCCTGGCAGTCTAAGCACTTGCCCAAGATGTGGGATATTTTGTCTCCAGACCAAAGGGTTCAGAGTCATATCTTCCCTGTTCTTCTAGTTAGATGCGGAAAAGCTGAGCATTATCTCACATTAATGCTTATGGAGAGAACTTCCTTTGAAGTTCTGTCCATAAGTGGAGAGATAGTGGGAATAACGTCACATCTCTTAAAAAAGTATACAGTATGAATCTATGCAAATATAAATATAAAAAACCTCATGGCGCAGTTATGGACAGGTCAACAGACGTAACCACTCCTGTATAAACCAAAGACACTTTCACTATTACTCTCAAATTTGTCATTATACAATAGCTGCAGATACATGTGTAAAATTTTCAATATGCCTTTTCAGATTAAGGCAGAATCCCTGCTGCATCCAGTGCCAGTCATCTCAGTATTAATTACTGTTATGCTAAGACAGAAAGCATCACATCCCCCTCTGCTTGTGTGCATAAAAAACCCCACATCTACACAAGAAGACAGTCGTTGCCACTAAAAGCTCACCGCCAAGGTAGCGAAAGACAAATGAAGGCAGCAAACAGGTGGGACCAAGAAACACAACGAAAGAAAGAGGCCCTCTTTTGACGAGTGTCATGTTCTGCAACCAGAGCTTTAGAGAGACAATTTTTGTTCCAAAACCCCATCTTTCTGCCCCTCTTCCTCGCTGGGGGAAGGGAGACCTTCTTCCCTGTCTGCCTGCGCTTCCTTTTGATCACATTTCGCCACCCTCCTAGCCATACACATGCATGAAACACAGCGTCGATTTGGCGTCAAGGATCACCTTTTAAAAGGTAATCTTTGCAAGCAAAATAGGCAGCATGGGAGAAAAAAATTGCTTAATGTCACGTCTTTCACAAAATAATACTTTTTCAATTAGATTAGAAAAATACCAGCAACATCTCCGTTCAAGCCCATTCTTTTTTGGGGGTTATAACCCTCCGTGGTTTTTTGTTCTTTTTTTTTCCAGGCAGCAGAGCCGAGATAAAATTTAATAGAGCGTAGTTTAGTTTTGTTTCAAGTGTGTAGTCCTAACAGGAGCCCATAATAAGCACTTCTCATTCCAGTTCCCTTATAGGAATACCCTTGACACTCCCCACAGCAGCACATTAAAAACAAACTAGGCAAGCACTATAAGTGATCAACAGAGCACTGTTTCTACATTATAAAGCATCGAGGGATTCTTTACGACAAGGCTTAACATTTGAAACTTATTATAACTGTATAATAAGGCTTCTTCGTTCTTCCCTTTTTATTAAAAAATAATATACCTTAATGCATACATTGGGACTACTAAGGAGAGTAAAATTAAGCATTTGCAGAAACAGTCACAAAAGCAAGACCTGAGACCGTGAAGTCCTTGGACACACACTCCTGATGCCCCAGCTAAAGTTAGCCTGCATCTTCTGATGCCAACCACAGCAAAACAAGAACTTGTAGTAGGAATAAATGGCAAACACTGCAGGATGGATTAATACTGGCACTTTGAAGTCTAGATCCAGGAGTGAAAATGAAGTGCAGTTAGACTCTGAGTATCATGGAAGTCACCAAACATAATTCTTTCCCAGTTCTCTTCAAAAGTGAGTTTAAATGTTGAAGTGGGGAATTAACTTCAGACTGGAGGTCTGTATTTAGACCTAGCAAGAAATCATTGAAAAGGAAGAATGGCAACCCTGAGACACAAATGAAATGAGCTGCCAAGCAGATTTTTCACAGTCATGATAATTATTTTTGAAATCTCACAGCTTGTTTTTCTCCAAGTAGAAAGCAATTCTCCTCACTATTCTCTTTCATGACAACTTGGACATCAGCTCTCTCATAACTGATTTTCACTTGCAGTGGTATTGTTAATTATTATAATGAGCTTTACAAGAATCTAAGGCTTTAAAAAAAAACAGATACGGTGCCTCATTGTCTATTTAATTAGAACACAATAAAGTGTAGAATTTATCCTTTTTAATGTTTTGCAGGCAATTTTCACACATGTGGTAAGTCTGTTAGAAATTTCATGCATAGTTGGGTTTAAAGCTTCCCTGATGTTTGTCAGATACAGCTGAAGCAGTGATTTTGTGTTGTAGATATAATTAGGTGGCATATTGCCATGAGTTTCCCTTTTTCCCCCTTCTTTTTGCAGCTCAGATGTCAAAGCAAATTATTGATCAGCTGTAAGATGTGGGGGGGCCGGGTATAGGGAAAAAATTAAGGCTAAATTTTCATTAGTCTTTCATTAACATTTGCAAGTTTCTGAAGCATATTCTCATCTAGACGGACTGTGTCCCCTCCTGCGCTCCTGTTGCTCTCTTATCCTAAGGCAGCTTGTCATTGAAATGTTCTCACCTGGGAAATAATTGCTTGTTTCAGTCGGGATCTTGGTGACTGTGTGTCCTCCTCACAAGAACTGTCACCCTGGTTCGTCTGTTTTGATTCTCCTGACAACAGAAAAGCCAAGAATTGGAAGAAGGAGAAATATGTCTGTACAGCGTTTGAGAGCTGGCCCACCACCACGAGAAACCAAGAGTCAAAGTCTGCACGGGCAGAAGCTGCCAGTGCTGCCCCGGTACAAGTGAAGGGCACCCCAGGAGGAGAGCAGTCGGTGAGATCCCCACCACCCCGGCGAGCTGCCTGCAGCCTGCATGCCCAAAAGTAGGCAAAGCTTTTGGGCACCAACGGGCACCTTGTGCTGGTAAATGCTCTCACAGCTGCTCATCAGAGATCGTGTAGACCTGGTTAGAGAAATTGAATCTCTCTTTCTGCATAGCTTTTCTAAATCAAGGGCAGGAGAAAGTGGTGGGGTACTTGGGGAAATGTTCTGTCAGCGTTTCCAACCGAGTCTGCTCTCAGGACTCAGATGAGAGAAGGGGTGGGCTCGTCTGAGCTTGCAGTGTCAGTTCCCTTCACCGCCAACGGCGAGGAACACGACTCATCTCATCCTTAGGTAGACATTTAAAGCAGGACAGGTAAATCGCATTTCCAAGCATTTATTTTAAGGCACTCAGCAAGTCCTATCTAGCAGAAAGTGTAGAAGATGACAATGTAGGTGTCTGAAACTATGCAAGATAAATCCCAATCCAGAGATAGTGATCTAACCCTTTCCTGCACACACTGTGAAAATGTTTTGGGAAATATATATTCAACGTTACCTCTCATAATAGCAGACATAAAATGGAAATGAAAAATAATTTACCTTTGCTTTCACTTTAAATCCCTTTGCTGTGCTGTTTAAAGCTTGGGTTCTTTCATGCAGAAGCTGAATTCCCCTGGTGGTATAACCAGCGTAATTCTTTAAACTGCCCATTCAACAGGGGAATTTTGCATTTCTTTTAATATCTAGATATTAAAATCTAAATGCTTCTTAATAACAAAATTATATTTTTTTATTCCTTTGTTAAGGTAATTACACTTATAATGTTAAATAATAACAATTCCTTTAGTAATACATACATTTCTGATTCCCAGCTCAGAGTACAATTTCTTCAACAATTCTGGTTGCATCTCAATTGATTAGACAGTTACGGTATTGATAATTTGAAGATTTCAGCAGTGTTAAATCAAGCCCTCACAATCCTGAGACTTGTCTAAAACGCAAAAGTGGTGGCTCTTCTTGTTTTCTGCCTTTGAGCATATTGACTCAGACTCGAACCTT
This sequence comes from Fulmarus glacialis, assembly GCF_000690835.1. Taxonomy (NCBI): domain Eukaryota; kingdom Metazoa; phylum Chordata; class Aves; order Procellariiformes; family Procellariidae; genus Fulmarus; species Fulmarus glacialis. The sequence continues at coordinate 26,794 of NW_009228966.1, read as the reverse complement.
TTCAAGTTGTGTTGGGCCAAACAAATGTCTACCTGCCTCCTTTCTTTGCAGTACCCATTCCTCTGGTGCGACTGCACCGAGCAAATATCATGCCCATCTTGCAAGGTGAAGGGCAGTGGCAAATAAATCCTAAGGAAAAAATTTCTCACAAAGTTATGTGATGTTTGAGCAGTTACAGTATGACAACACTACCTCCCTGAACTGTAGCTGTTCTTTCCTGCTCCGAACATGAACAGACTAATGATTTTCCTCCTTACCTATTTCTTCATACCTCTGCAGCTTGCCAGTGAATCCCGTAACATTTCTAACATTACAGCCTTCTTGTTTTTTGCTGAACAGCATGTCAGTAGGTGGCAGCCCATGGCTCATTAAGGCAGTTCTGTGGTGCTGAATTCATAGCAGAGTCTGGATTTACAGCTTTTTCAGTGGACAATTTATTATTTTAATGCCTTTTTCCACTGTCTGTTATATTGGGAATGATGGAGACTAGCAGTAATGTGTCTAAATCCAAATTTTACTGCGAATTGCCCAACTTTATGTTCTCTAAACTGTGGCCCACAGTTAGACATTATTATTCACCATGTACAATGTGTAGTGAAAGATGGGCTGGATATGTATGACCATGTGTTACTGTAGTATCTACCACAGGGAACTGAGAATAGCAGTCCAGGATACAGCCCTCAGCAATTTTTTAACAAAACACAGAAAGATTCCTTTTGTTTGTTTTTAAGAAAAAATTTTTTAAAACAAGAAATTTCCTTGTGATCTTTTAATTCTGAGAGAGGACCTTTCAGAAGCATGTCCAAAATTGTGCATGTTGCAGCCAAAATCCCAATAGCTAGAAACAAGCCCTGCTAATTGCCCACCCTCGGTGACTTAAGAACACATAGCGTCGTGAGCAATCGGAGAAAATGCCTCCGTTGCCCACGCAAGATAAGCAAGCCAGCGAAGTAATTTCCACCAAAGCAATGAGCTACACACGACATAAGCACATGAGTGATTACATGTACGTGTCCATCTTCACCATCTTTCTGGGTCTTTGTCACATGGCCACACGGCCATGCTGCCACATGGCCAAATCTTGTCAAGCTGAGTGGGGAGAATGATGTGTCTGAACTGGTGGCTAGCTCAGAGCTGACAAACCGTTCTTTTGGGGGTGGGTTCTTTTTTTTTATTTATAATGTTGAAAATAGGAATGTGCAAGTTGCCGCAGCAGATGGCCACATCTCCGAGCTCCCGGCAGAAACAAGTTCCAGCAGAGCAAGTTCCAAATGTAATAGAGCATTTGCTGGTTGGGAAAAAGCCCAGACCCTCAGGACAGCCCCAGCAGGCAGGGAGAAGGGGGAGAACAGGGAGTTTGGCATGTTCGTCCCAGTAGAAAGGGAGCCAGATTTGAAGAGCAGAGGCACTTTCCCCTTCCCTTGTCTTGTACAGAGCTGCTCTGATAGAAAGCGAGGGCAGTCCTTCCACCTCTGCATGAGCATGAAGCACAGAAACAGGTGTCCTGGCAAAGACCATCATGGTGTTCCCTGCATTTGTTGGCAATGCTTTGAGCATCTGCAGCAGCCGGCAGATAAGGCTTACCTGTTTTGATAAGAAGAGGACTTCATGCAGCCCATGTGACTGATGTGCCTGAGCCCTGGAGCTGAGCAGGGCTCTAACCACGACCTCTCCTGGATGACAGTGACACACCCCCCACAACCTGCCTGTGCTTCCAAATCATCCCGGTGGAGACAACATACTCTCAGGAAGTTCAGAGGAATAAAAGGAAACAACACATCAGGTTACACAGGACAGAGTCTACTAAAGGGGAAGAGAAACCGAGAGACTGAATTGTTCCTCCGAAGGCAGGAGGACCCAAGAAAGGACTTGGTGAAACTGTTGGCATGGATTGACACATCCAGTTATCACCACCACCTCCCTCTCTTATGTTTCATGACCCATAATAGCACAAGCTTTTCACTGAACCAGGCTCACAAGTGTACACAAAGATGATTTGCTTTAATCTGCTCATCCCCACCAGCTAAAGGTCGGGTAGAACTTACACCTATCGTTACATTAGGATTGGTATTGGTAGAATGAGCAGGGAGACCATGAACAGGTTGAAGCCACAGACCCAGCAGGTTTTGGTTATTGTTCTCAGACGTGCCACCGTGGTGGACATGGGTCTGTGTGAAACAGGAGGTGTCATACAGCCTTACAGAGAATGAGATGCATTACAGGCTCCTTCAGAAGACCTAGGAGGGGAAGGCAGCTTATGCCATGGCTGTCAGATATCCCTGTCAAATGTATGGCAACAAGTCAAGCAGCTGTCCTGGAAAAACAGAGGGAGGAATTGGTAAACAGACTGAAAATAGTGGAGTGTTTGAGAGAAGGTAGACATCATAACGCTCGGCAGGAAAAACATATTTGACTGGTAGGAAAACAGAAGCAGGCATGCAGAGGCTTGCCCAAAATCACTCAGTCAGTTACCAATAATTAGAGAAGTTGAGCTCCAGGTATGTCACCCTGTGTTTGGTCCTGCTTCTCCCAGAGATGCTGATGTGCTGTTAAGGACAGACTGATGGATAATGTCTTTCAGATGCCAGGTCTCCTGTTTAAAGCATGGCTGGTTTTTATAGAGTTGTCAGCCATGCTTTCTGATCAGCTGCTAGAGAGCTGATTTTCCAAATTACACTGGAGGTCAAGACCAAATACTAACTTTTCTAAAAAATTTCCGTTGAGAAGTTGTCCTACAGTGAAATCCTTGCTGCAAATCCCTTGGAAACTACCTTCTCTTCCTCCGAAATCCTTCTCCCTGTCTGATATTCAAATTGAATGGTAGAAAAAGGATGTAAACACAAAACATTTTGAAAACAACCGAGTTGGCTGATGAGTTGTTAAGTGCATGATTTCCATTTTCTCTCTGAAAAGGAATGAAGGAGGTTTCTCAATAGTAAGCAGGGGCACCAGCACCTGCCTCCCTTCTGCACATGCTCCCTGGACCAGTGTATGCACATGCTCCACCCTGCAGGGATCACCGCTGTACCTGGCAGCTTCTTTGTCCCTTTTTTTCCAGGTCTGTCTGGGAAACCCAGGTACAGCATCCAGACTCAGCCTGCCATCAGCATTCAGCCCAGACACCTTTTCCTGGCAGCCTTCACTGGGCCCCTCCGAGCAAACCTGGTGCCACTGCTCTCTGCTTGCCTCTGATGTGACTCAAACCTAGGCTGGCATGGTGGAAGGAAAATTGCAGCCTCAAATAAGCTCTCTTCCCACCCTTGATTTTCAAAGAAACGAACTCTGAAGGCTAGTAAATTAGATCAAACTTCAAAGTCAGCATTTTAAATCTCTCCAGTTTCTGCCAGCTGGAAGCAGCAGAGCATACACCTTGACCCTCACATTGTGTCCTTTGCACCAGCCTCTCCCTTCTGTCTATAATCCTGTCGAGACAAGCCTTGTAACAGGCAAGGATTTAGTAAACCCTTCATGCCGGAGGGTCCGTACATCTTGTGGTACCATTGCCCAGCAATGACACCAGCCATGAGCCTATTCCCCTATTTTCCCATTTTCCCCAAATGTCTTCATAGGCATTTTTATACTAGCTATCTTCTGTGCATGGGACATGACCAATGAACTGTCCTGGTACAGCATTTCTCCATCCTCCTTCAAACCCTGGCTCAGGACTCAATTCTAATGATGTATTGATCGCATTTACACACATGGTGAAGTCAAATGTCAATACTAAGGGCCTAACAGCTCCTTAGACGAGTGAGAGATGCTGTGCGAGCCCATGAAGACACTGAACAACTCTAACAGATAACATCAGCCTTAAAAATATGTGACCTAAGTGGCAATACTCCTAAGAGAGGGGTTGATGGACACTCATGAAGGCCCTGTTCATAATCATTTTGAGCATCTCTAACAGGAAACAGAGAGGCTTTTTGGACATTCTGTCACCAGGGAAAATGAGGCAACACATGATCTGAAATGGAAACATCAAAATCTCAAGCCTTTTCCGAATTTGTTGCCTCTTTATTGAGACACAGACATAAAACCAGCAGCTGTAATACAGTAACAGACATATTACATACCTACCCCACATACCTTGCAGGGCTGCTGTTCTCTGCATAAGCCCATTACAGGCGTGACATGCTGAGTGCATGCACTGCAAGTATATATGCAGACAGATGATTCTGTAGGCTTCCACTCCATGATTTGGTCATCTTTTATCTTAATCCACAACAATAGCCTTCAAGCCTATTAGCCACCCTTTACATTATCAGTGTCCAGACGCGTGCATGAGGGTTATTTGCATAAACTATCAGATGTCAATACACGTAATAAACAACCAAGCATGCAGGAATTTTCTATTAAACTGTCTTGTTACCTTCTCCCTCAGAGAAAGAGTTGTGAGCAACCATGGCTTCTCTCTGCAATGCACCACATTTATGACCTTTTCTGCCACTTGGTCTGCCAGCTTGCCTCTCTTACAACAAGCCTATTCCTGGTGAAACAGGCGGATTGCTCCAAGCTGAGTCTCTCGTGCATGGCTCGTCTTACTCACCACTGGGCATGACTGTCACCTAAAGGTGGGCACTTTGTACCGGGGAGGTGTCAACCCTTGCTCACTCACATGCTTTCTTCTGCACAGTTCAAAGGAGGCAGAGAGGGGGAATCCCCTCAGAGCTAAACTGTAAAAGGAAACTGAGGCTTGTACCTTGGGTAGGATGAACCTCGACCTCAGTGCTTTTAGTAGATGTGGATCTGTTGGAGGAGAATCTCAGACCCTCTGCATTTTCCCCCACTTGTACTTTTCATATTAACTGTTGACTGATTGTCTTTATTCTTATGTACCATTTGAAGTCAGGGACACAGCTATGCCTGAGCATGAGCATACGCTGAAGTGCTTTGCTGCAGGAAAGCGCTTTGTGTGTTACTGCCAAAATTTCATCCTTCCCGAGCTGGCTTTAAACTGGCCGGCTCAACAGCTGATGGCAGTACTGCTGCGGCAGCAAGGAGCTCAGGGCAGGATAAAGGCCAGAAAGTCTAACCACCTTTTCAGACAGGTTTTGCAGCCTCCCTTGGTGTCACTGCTATACACGCAGCAAGTAACAAGTTTATGTCAAGGCAGCTCGGTGACAGAGCAGCCGTAGCCAGTTACCATGCTTGCTTATGCGTCAGTGACCAGGAGTAATGAGAGCTGCTTTCGGGTCCTGCCCCAAGAGCCTGGGTACAGCAGGGCTTGCTGTGGCTGAGCACATCATCTGCCTGCTGGAAGGCAGAGGTTGCACTTCACTGTCTGGAGACCACAGAGAAGGACAAAGGTGAAAGTTCAAGAAATCACAAAAACCAGTAATCTACATTTCCTATACCCTCATGGTTTAGGTCTCCCAAAGAGGTGGCCAGCTAAGGGAAGCAGAGGCTTCAGGCTGGAAATACTGCTTGATTGGAAAATCCCTTCCCTGTGTAAGGATGAGAGGATGGGCACTAGCCTAGTGCCTCCTCTCGTGTACCAAGCACTTGAAATTTTCACAGCATGTAGAGAAGGAGCACATGGGAAATGGACTCCTACGCTATTTGCTCAAAATAAACCCTAAACATGCACAATTTGAAAAAATATGTGCCAAAATATGTCACATTTTGCAATAGGATTTTATTGTTTTTATCCCACAGTTTTCACACGGTAAACACAGAAAGTCCCAGAACGCTTAATCTTTGAACCTTTCCGTAGTCATTTGTTAATTAATGGGTCTCTTTTTTTTGTAGAGCTACAGTGACCTCCAGTGGCCAGTATGAGCCTTTCACTCTTCCAAACTTACTTCAGGAAAGGTAACTATTCCTGATTATTATCTATGTGTGACAGGTGGATCTGGAAATGGAGACAGAAATTGAATCCATGCACTTCTGGATCAAAGCTGAAGACTAACTAACCATGTTATCTCGAATTAAGTCACAAGAGAGAAGTTTAAAGAATTCATTATCTAGCCATTTCTTTAGCTGGTATGCCTGTAATTAAACAAGGCTTGTTTATCTATCTATAAATCCTTCTAGCAACCTCTCTGCATTTAGAGTTTAGTGGAACAAATTTCATGTCTCCTTATCAAACACGAAAAATATCACAAGTTATTAAAAAAAAATCAAATATTTTAAAATATGGAAAAGCAGAATTCAAGTTGGAAGAATGAACAGCTAATGTGTGGCAGAAAAAAGAACGCAGAAATATGTACACTAAGCAGCTAAATACTTTCTGATGCTACAGTTCAAAGATTTTATGTATTGCAGCTTCTGATGAGTGCAACAGCTTTGTTCAGGTGATAAACCTTTCCCATGCTGGACTGATGAACTTTGTGGGAGAAGGGTTGGAATGGTGTAGTCGCTTATATAGCCCATGGTATGACAAATCCTATTCTTTTAACAACCCTTGCCATGTACTGCCATGTACGTGCACACACATTGCCAAGCCATCAAGCTCAACCTCCTCAGACTTGGCTTGAGATGGGAGTTACCATCTTACCCAGCACTAATTTTTGTAGGTTGCACTCTTCATTATGGTTTCCAAGCTACTAAAATACTATCATCAGGCTAATGGTTTTCAAGGACCTATACTGGTACCCCCAGTAGTCTGAGTGTTGATAGGCATAAATGAAAAAAGTGTGGGTTTAAGATGAGATCAAGTAATGGAAAAGCAACTTTAACAGATCCCTTTCAATGTGGTGCTATTGAGTTCACGTAAGTAGTCACAAACAGTGGTAGCACAAATTTTTTTCTCTTCTGCAATATCTGTAGGGGCATACACAGGCTCCCACTTCCCTCCACAGAAGCACCTGCAGCCAACAAAAGCATTGTTTCATGTCCCTCCATCTCAACACCAGATTTCCAGGAAATCCTTCTAGGCCTTGATAGGACAAGTATCAGAGTACCTACAGAGATTACATCTTTAAAAGGGGGAAATATTACTTCTTTCTGCTTCAAGAGCTTGCCTACAGGTTCATTCACCATGCAGGTGACTCCCAGCAGCACACACCCCTGGGAGATGAGGGGGCTCTTGGTTGAATAAAGAACTGAAGGACAAATGCAACAGAGGCAGCATCAAACTGATACATTCCGGTAACATCACAAAGCTCCAAGTAGCAGCCCATAAATGCCCAAAAGGGAGGCAGTAAAGTTGCTTAAATAGTGAGAGAGTCCACTTTAATTCTCACAATTGGTTTTCCAAGGATCTTGTCCCACCTTTGCATCAAAATGGCAAGTCCTCTAAATCTTTCAGCTGTAGACAGGTACAATCAGGGTCTTTTTGAACACTCTTGTTCTCCCATTATTAAAAGCCCACCTTACATCCAATGCTTGTAAGATGTTATCACAATCTTTCCGTTCATCATTCAGCCCTGTCACTACCGTGCTCTTGGCTTTGGGAAAATACACTGGTGACAGACATACCCACTGCTCACTTATTGGTCCCCTGTATGGATGGATCCCTGACCACTGGGAGGGAAGGCTCAGACCGTGGTGGTGCTGTGCATCTCTATTGACACAAGGTGGCCCTGAACATGCAAAAAGATGGCACAATTCCCATTTCTTACTTCCCAGAGGTTCAGCACATTGACATGGGGATTGCATTTCACAGGAGAGCACAAGCCTAGCTGGTTGGAAAGAACTTTCTGGCTGAAGGAAGAGACACCTGCCACTGTCAACCTGGATGGCGAGGAACAGCAGAAGGGAGACATGAACTCCAAATACTGAGACAAGAAAGATCAAGTGAGACTTCTTGCACACCGAGGGAGGTATTGCCCTCCTGTTGCAGAGAGCCCTCATAAGAAGAATCCCTGTAAGAAGAGACTGGAGAACAGGGTTTGGGATTCAGCAGAGACACAAATAGCATTGTGCTACCTCAGGATACTACACCAAGTGTAGCATTTCTCTGTGATAATTAGTTCTCAGGCATAAGAATACCTAGATGCTTGTGCTCCAAAAAAAGTGTCTCACAGAAGGTTATGGTGTCAGAAAGAGGAGCGGAAAGAGGAGCGGAGCGGAGCGGAGCGGAGCGGAGCGGAGAGGAGAGGAGAGGAGAGGAGAGGAGAAGATTCACAACTCTTGGCTTGGCTTGCTTTGACACAAATTACCTGTTGCTCAGGCAACACACCATTTTGAGTCTGTGTGGGAACTTCATGGCTTTGGGAAGATAAAGATAAGGAGCATAAAAGACCTGAGATGGTCTAGGGATCAGGTCAGCTGAAGTAAAATAAGGATATCTGGAGATACAAATATTGAGCAGAAGTTTTCTGTGGAGCACAAGCCTACTTCATGTGAAAATTAAATGAGTTGCCTCCTGAAAAATGAGTGGTTATCTTCACACTTTTTGGAAGACTGGAAGGATCCAGTCAAGAAAATTCAAGTATCACAGTAGGAGCAAATATGTAGACTGAAGGTATTGGCTGCACCCAATGGGGCTTGCAGCACGGCATGTAGTACTAGTTAATCAGCAATTGCCATATATCCAAAGCCCATATGTAATGCAGTGAAAGCCTCACAAACATCACTAAGTAGTCAAAACACTTGTCTGTATGCTGGGAAAAAAGCAGAACTGTGTTGATATCAGAAACATCAACTTCCAAACATACGTCACGTTTCAAAGATGCTTTAACAACAGAATTGTTGGTATCTGCATCTACTTGGAACGGCTGCAACTTCAAGGGATGATCTATTTTATATGAATAAGAAATCTGCATCTCCTTTGGTGATCTGGTACTTGGCTTATGGATCACCGCAGACTGAACTCTCTCTAATATCAGGGGCTTATCTCTGAAGTGCTGTGTTACCTGGAGAGAAGATCCTCTGGGAAGAAAAGACTAATTATCAAATGAACTGGTTAAGTAAATTCTTTCAAGGACTAAGAGAAATCTAACAAATAAAAAAAAGGTGAAATTAAGTTCTCCTAACTTACATGCTTGACTTAGGCATTATCTCATTGAAATATTAGGTGCTTGCCTGAAGGTACAAGGACAAATCCAGTCCCTTTAATATTATTATCAAGACTCCCTAGACAATTAGCAGAGAGGCAATGCCTCCAGAGGTCCACTGAGTCTTTAAATGCATTTAACATCAGTGCCTCCATCTCACCATTTATATTGCACAGAACTTAAACACCTTGGCAATGATCTAGTCTCCTTAAATTAGGTATCTCCTTCTCCCACTGAAAGAAATGGAAGGTGTCTCTTGATCCAGACTGGGAAGTGGTGGTACACAATTTTATGCAATTGTCTAGTGGTTATAGCATTTACTGAAGAAGATGAAGATTGAAGTTCAAGGTCTTTTCTCATCCTTGAGCTAGGTGGGAACAATCTCCCCTTTGTTTTTGAGTCTGGACTGCTCTGCATCCAGGAACATAGGAGTCATGGGGCCAGACCCCAAAGACCCAAGGGTAAGATTAACGCTGCATGAATCTCAAAGGGCTTTCAGCAAGGAAGACTCAGCAAGGAGGCTTCAGACCACTCTCTAAAATGCATATACATTTTATATCAAACCTCTATGAGCCAGAAAAAAATGAATAATGCCATATGCATGAAAAAGAATCCCAGATCTATTCTTTCCTCCTCTTTCTATACTCTGTCATCCCCTTTTTCCCCAATCATTACAACCTCTGAGGAAGAAATAAAAAAATATGGGGGACCAACTAAATTTATGGAGAAAGGGTAGAAACAGAGGATTTCTGTGTTTGGTGTTGATGTGAGACTGACAAGAGACTCACAAAAGAAATCTTTGTTCTCCCTGACTAGACCTTATGAAATTGCAGCTACACCCCAGATAGCCTCTAAACATTCCATATAGGTAGTGATGAGATTACAAGTAGGGATCCTTATATACTTATTAAAAGGCAAATTTCTCTTCACAGGCTGTGTCAGACAGTTTTTCTTATATGAACTTTCCCATGCCTCTATTATTCAGCTGCTTATGGCTACTATATGGACTATCTATCTGCTGTGAATTTACTGAAAAATGGGCACTAGACTGAAAACAAGTATTGAATAAAGCTGGGCTATTTTACATAGCTCAGCAATAATTTCTGTATGATTTCTTATCTCTGCAACCTTCTGCACAGCTTGTTCAACAGATTTCTTCCTATTGCACTTTCCTAATTAGAATTAGCTGGGACTCTTCTGACAAAGTTATCTTACAGCACAAAACACCGGTTTTGCAGAACACATCAGTTTCAACAAACACACTTTGACTGAAATTATTTATTTGCCTACCATGCTGTTGGAAAACCAGATTTCAAAAGTTGAAGAGTGTCTGTCCACCAAGTAGTCTGAGCCAAAGTCTTTCAGGCACCTGTGCTAGAGTGTTGGGTACCACCCATCTTGGGAGACAGGGCACTAACAGGGCTCCTCAGACATTCACCATCACCACCCAAATCCCAAATGACTCTCTGAAACTGTGAGACTTCTCATATTAATTCAGACTAAAACGCTCCCCAAAATCTTCCTTTCTTTGATGAATTACTCCACTCTGGAAAAAAGCAGACTGTGCAGACTTATGGAATGCAATTTAAGATATTTTCAGAGGCATCCATATCAGGCAGAGATGGCCAAGAAAATATTCTTTCTGCTTGTAGTGTCTGATCCTCTAAATCAGACTTACAGTCTATCTCCGTCTGTGTCTTCCCATTGTAAATCAAAACAACACTGTCAAAGATTCAATAAACTGGAATGAAGCCACATGTCTTTCTTACCTTTTACAACAGCATGACAGCAGAGCATTCCAGGATTTCACTGTCAGGGCATCGGGACCACTTTTGTGGATTGTTCAGGCCACTTGGGGAACATTGCTAACAATTTTCTTTTGAGAGATCAGTAAAAGATATCATGAGAAATCATGTGTTCCGAAGAAAGATGGTCTCCTCCACCATCAAGAAATCCCTTCAGTCACCCAGAGTGCCCATATACTTCTACCAATTAATACAGGAGTGTTAATGCTACTACAAGC
>NW_009228966.1:10819-15801 GCF_000690835.1 Fulmarus glacialis | reverse complement strand
CTGGTTGCCTCCGGGCAGAAATCCAGCCAGTATCTAATGACCCTTTTACTCTGCTGCCAAGGCTGAGCACCTCGGAGTGCAACAGTCATTACTGCACACATGGGTGTAATAATCATGGGCATCATGAGAGCAACAACATTTTCTGTTTTCATGAACTGCTTTCAAGCCTGAAAGGGATGTGAGTAGAGTCAATAACACAGAGGACAGATGGCCTATTGCTAATTTGTAATAATAATAATCTGATAATATATAATCTGGGTAATTCAATAATGCCATAATCTGATACTAGAGATTAATCATATATAACAATTGATGAATAATTTTCTGTAGAAAACTCATGTAATTATGGACATCCCAGAACATGAGCGCTCAGGATTTCAGTGCATTCAGACTTTACATCTGGATAGCTCCTAAGAGTCTGAAACATCTCTTAAGTAATCCTGATTTAATGTCTCTCAATTTCCAATTACCATTCTTCCTCAGGGATAGTAATAGAGTCACACTGGTATATTTTAGAGCCTTGTCTTTCAGGTAAACTGCACAACTGCACTGCTGTGGTCCACAGGTCTTTAAGAAGGACAGGAAGAGAGGACAAAGACGGGGGGGATTTGCACTGTATGTGAGGTAGAAGTTCAAATGCATGGCACCCTGCTATCTATGATACAATGAGCTATCCAAGAGCTTATGGGGAGGATCAGAGAGGAGACCAACAGGGACATCTGTTACAGACCATCTGGTAGAGACAAGGTATTAGACAAAGCCTTCTTTAAACAGTCTGAGGAAGCATCAGGATTGTGGTCCCTGGTTCTCACAAAGAACTTTAACCAATGCTGATGCATGTTGGAAAGGCAGCTTACAACACTGCAAGCAATTCAAGAGGTTTCTGGAGTGCTTTGGGGTCAATTTTTCTGATGCAGATGCTGGACTGGCCAGATAGGAAAAGTGCTCTGCTGAGTCTGCTACTTGTAAATAATGGTCAGGGATATGATAGCCTGTGGCTGCCTTGACTGCAGCAACCCTGAGATGGCGGTTGAAGATTCTGAGAGAAGTGAGGAAGGCAAGTAGCAGAATAAAGACATTAGATTTCAAGAGAGGAGACTTCAGACTGCTCAAGGAATCAGTGGGATACCATTGTGGACTTCCCTGAAGAGCAAAGGGGCCAAGAGCTTGACTGATCTTCAGGAACAACCTCCTCAAAGAAGGTTGGTCTATCCCATCATGTAGAAGGTCGAGCAAGCTCTGAAGAAAGCTGGTATGAAAAAAAGATATATCCTGACTGAGCTCAAATGAAAAAAAGGAAGTACCCAGAAAGTGGAAGCAGGGATGAGCTACCCAGGAGGAATACAGAGCTGTTGCTCAAACATGCAGTGGTGGAGTTAGGAAAACCAAGGCTCAGCTGGATTAGAAGACAGGGATGTGAAGGGTTTTATAGGTACATCAATGACAAAAGGAAGACATGGAAAATATGAATCCACTGCTGAATGGGGCAGGGAATTGAATGACTCAGGACATGAAAAAGGCTGAGCTAATCCCTTCCTTCTTTGCCTTGGTCTTTACTGGCAAGGTCAACTCTCAGGGTTTCCATATCTCTGCACTTAGTGACAGAGTTTGGTGAAAGAGGCAGTAGTAGGGTAGGACAATCAAGTTGGGGCCTACTTAAGTAAACTGAGCATATGGAAGTTCATCGGACTGGGCAGAATGCTTCTGAGGATGCCAAGGTTGCTGGCTGATGCCACTGTAAGATTGCTATCAACTCTGAAAGGTGACAGTCAGAGACAGCTCCCAAAGGCTGGAAAAAAACAAATATTAGCCCATATTCAAAAAGAAATAGAGAGAGGCTCAAGCGGACTATAGTCCAGGCTGCTTCATCTCAGTTCCCAGGAAGACTATGCAACAAATCCTCCTGAAAGACATTTCCAAGCACATATGTTTGCAAACAACTAATACAAATTTGCGAAGGACCTGAACAACCTAATTGCTGTCTATGACTGGTCCTATGGATAAGCAGATCACAATGGATATAATTTGCTTTTTCTTTGATAAATTTTATCACATTTTTTCCTATAGAGGCGTTGTAGCTCAATTGCAGAGATGCAGACTGGATGAATGGACTATGAAGTAGTTAAAAAAATGAGTGAACCATTAGACTCAAAAGGTAGTGAGTAGAAGTTCAAAGCCCAGCTAGCAGCCTGTAGGAGTGATGCAGGTGAGGTCAGAACAGGGACTGATATCATTAAGCATTTCCATCAGTGACCTGGACAACGGATTAAATACATTGAAATGAAATGCTGCTAAGACACCAAACTGGAATAAGGGCAGAGCTGCTGCTCAGAGGGACTTTGACAGGCTGAAAGAATAGGCTGACAATATCCACTTGAAGTCCAACAGAATAACACCATGCAACAGCACAGGCCATGAGTTGACTGGCTAGAAAGCACCCTGCAGAAGAGGACTTGGAGGTCCTGATGGAAGGGGAACAAAGACAGTGGTGTAGCCTTGCAGTTGATGCAAGCTAACTGCATTGGCAAGAATGTAGCCAGCAGATCATTCAAAGTGATTATACCCCTCTACATGGCATCATGACACCCCATCTGCAGTACTGTGTCTGGTTCTGGAGTCACGAGTAAAAGAGGTCTTAACAAACTAGAGAGAATCCAGAGGAGGAGGACTAAAATGGTGAAGGGGCTGAAGGAAGCAGAGGCTGAGCTTACTGGGTTTGTTCAGCCTGAAGGAAACATTAGTGGTGGATCTAATGTTCCCTTAGGTAGTAGTCTTCTACTACTTAATGAGAAGGTTATAGAGAAGAGGAAGCCAGAGGTGCACTGCAAAATGACAAAAGACAGATGCCCAGCTGCAGCAAGAGAAATTCCAGTTGGATATGTTGGGGGGGGAAAAATTGAAATTAACAGGCTGCTCAGATATGTTGTGGAACCTTCTTTCTTGGAGATTTTCCCATACAAACTGGAGAATGTGAGCAACATGTTCAGACCTTGAATTTGACCCAGATTCGAGCAGGAGGTAGGACTAGGTAACTTTCAGAGGTGCCTTCCAACCTGAATGATTCTGAAATTCCACAGTAGCCAGTACAGTCTGTTTATTGTATTGTTGGTTGGCATAAGTATGCGAAAGGGAAGTTTGAGATTTTATTCTTGCTTATTGCTGAATGCTTATACTGTTTAGGGGTTTTATAATTTATTCACAGAGTGGCATGGAAAAATACTTTTTTAATAAAATAATAAAATTAATTTAAATTTTTCCTTAATGTGAGCAAATTCAAACAAGATAGAGCACAAGAAATGTTATTTTTACCGTGAAAGAACTTTGGTACTGGACTCTCCACTGTGACTGAGGTTAAATCACTTGACATTTAGCTCAGTTCCCTCTTTGCTTTACACCTGTGTGACAATATTTCCCTGACGTCACAGCGCTATTATAAGACTGAACATATCAATTTCCGAAGTACATCCATAGAGCAATGACATGTCGACAGCATCTCTCTATCTTTCTCGCTCACTGAACTTATCTGAGATCACCTCACGGTTACCAGTGCAGTACCAGTGGCTAAGAGCAAGCAAAAATCCTGTACCTTTCAGGTCTCCAGAGCTCAAAGGGTGTTAGCTGAACCTGGGTCTTCTAAACCCATTTATGTTTCAGGATCCTCTGTTGTTTGGTAAATGCGGTATTTCTTCAGATGATTGTGTTGCATGTGCTGACATACTCAACGGACCTTTAATGCCAATCACCGTTAAGGAGGACACATGTGGCAACCAGCCATCTTTGCTCACCAAACACTGACTAGTGCTTGTATAATAGCTAATATAGGTTGTTCATCATTCAACTGCCGTTTGTGCCACGGGTGGTTATTTGAGTATGTTTTGGCAGTTGCATTTCTTAGGCTGGGCCTCCATTACTGCTTCTAAATAAAAACGAGGTTTGCACAGTAGATCTGTGCTGTCATTTGAGTGTTTTTTTCCTAACTCTTCAGCAGCTACAGCTTTTTCTTACAGCTGTTATAAGAGGCAAAAGCCCAAATCAGTGGGTTTAATAATGCAAATGAAACCCAGTCACTCAGAGCCACATCATAATTCAACAAGACAGAGCCAAAAACTCAATATGACCATATGGAAACTGTACAATGTTGAAGGTGTTTGTTACTTTAATTCTGAGAGGGAAAAGGCAATGATTTGTAAAAGACTTTGATGGAGATGTTTTATAATAAGCAGCGAAGTAAATAACTGTAACGATTTCATATATACTTTATATAAAAAGAACCCTTCCTGAAAACATTAGTATTTGAAAAACATATTTTTCATGGAAAACCTAACAAATACCCTCAAGTTACTTAAATATGTTGTTGCTGATAAATTATTCTTAGGTTGGAATATGGAAAACCCAAGGAATTGATTGAACCCATACCATGCATCCCAATTTATCTCTTCAATTAGTATGACTACCATAACGCTCTACAGGACACTGTAAAAGGCTACCAGCTTAGGCAGCCTCTCTGGCATTCCTCATAGGTGGAGCTCTTTTGCTCACAAGTTTAACTGACCTTTTTTTCACTCCGCCTTTCACGAACGACAGATACAAATGCCATGTGTATCAGCAACATAATGCACTGAATGACAACCTGATTCTTTATTTGAAATATTAGAACAAAGAATAAGTAATTATTAAAATTATGACTGACTTTAGGAGTCAGTAATACTTGACATTCGTGTGGGACTAGTTCTCAAAGAGCAGAAACAAACTGCATAGGCAAATGCCACGTACAGCCTCACCCTCCACTGATCGTGGCTAATAACCTGCCCGTCATACCAGAGGACAAAAGGTGGCTGTACAATAGGGCAGCCAGTCCCTACAGCTTTCCCAGGAAGCTTCACAGAGGAGCGCTAGTCAGACTTATGAGAAAGAGGACTAGTATTACATTACAGTAAGTATTAACAGGCTGTTGGACCTAAAGGGCCCAATCCTGAATGCAT
>NW_009228966.1:0-10771 GCF_000690835.1 Fulmarus glacialis | reverse complement strand
AGCTCAGCAGGGGACGGCCTGCGGCCCAAATAAGAGGGCTGATCGGCAGAACAGCTGTTTAAAAGTGATCGCACCTAACTACTCTGCTGTAGTCTTCCTTTTCCTCTTTAGCTTTCATCACTTTGGAGTTCACAAGATATTTTCACTGTTACCCATTAATTACAGTGCCAATCCCTTTATGAAACATTTGTAAACAGAGATGCCCTTTAGGACGCAAGGATTAGAGTTTCAGTTGCAGTGGATTTGTTGGTTGCAAGTGAGTTAGGAGGAAGCAAGCAGGGAGAAGAAATCTAGAAAGAGCAGCGATCCGTGGTTGTTTCTTTATTCACTTAAACTGAACTATTTCTATTACACAGTGTGGGAAAAAAAAAAAATTCCATTCTGTAGTTGTGTTTTTCTACAGCTGTAATGATCTAAGGACATAAGCATACTAACATCTGTAAGTAGAGGTAATACTCCATACCAGCTGGCATAAAGTCTAATTTTCTAGCTATACTGGTTGATCCAATAAAAGATGCTACCTCTCCCTACAAAGCTTGTCACAGGAAAATAACTGATGAGGATTAGAAGATTTTCATTAATAA
This sequence comes from Fulmarus glacialis, assembly GCF_000690835.1. Lineage (NCBI taxonomy): Eukaryota > Metazoa > Chordata > Aves > Procellariiformes > Procellariidae > Fulmarus > Fulmarus glacialis. Next base: position 10,187 of record NW_009228966.1, on the reverse strand, counting down.
CCTCCAAGCCTAAATCTCACATGTGATCTCCCAGCAGGAGAGCCAGAAAGTAGAGTCAATGTACTTGGCTTCCTTTCTTCTCATTTTGCTGTCCTGGGCTAAGACATACTGATTGCTCTAGTATTATCACAGAGTCATCCTCCATGGCCCACCTTACAGTTAGTAGCAAGAAAAATGGTCTATGCTTGTGCAAAAGGTTCCTAACCCTTTTTAAAGTCAGTATTACTGTTGCCACCTCTTCTCTTTCTCTTCCTCCATCTCAGCTTCTCCCTACAGCTACTTTTTTTCTGCAACCCTCTCTCCAACTCCAGATACCTCCTGACACATCTTCATCTGTCCTCCCCCCAAAATTCTCTTCACCAACCCTTTTCACACATGAGATCCCCAGCTCCCACTGGAAAAGCTTGGCAGCTCGCACTCTGCAACACTTCATTTCTAATGCTGGGAACCTTTGTCCCAAGAAAACCAAATATTCGGCTGGGAGTAAGAGTACATTCCAGTTACACCAGTCATTTATCATAGTCCTGCCCCATACTTGTGCCAGGCAGCAGAGTAAATAAGTAACATCTGTCACAAGAAGAGGTACAAACACTAGTATGTTCTGGAAGTCATCATAAAAAAATGCTCAAATCTGACAATACATAAAAAAACTCCCGGAGGGAATACAAATAGGAGCTAAAAAGATAAAGACTGACAACCCCCAGAGCCCTCATATTACTAGAGCAATTGCCTGCTACAGCAGAGGTGGTAAAGCTCTGTCTAGACATTAGCACGAGCTGGCTTTGCTTCTCTAGCCTGCAAGGGACTTGAAGGTCTCTCACACTCACTTACAAACAGAATCAGAAAATATGGGGTTTGAAAAGAATCATTTTATTAATCTTCCCAAAAGAAAGTTCTCCGATAGGTTTTCAAGGACATTAATCTGACCACCAAAAACAGGAGCACGCAGTACTGAGCGGCTAGGAGCTATTTTGTTTGCCCATACTACAAAAACAAAAACAAAAAAATCTAAGCCTACCCATGCCCCAGCCACACCATGTCAGGCTGGTTTAGTTTTCTGCCTCCAGTCACCACCAGCCAGCAGTGCAAAACTCCTCTCCTGATGGCCACTGTCGGTTTCCCATTGTTGTTCCCTGAGGTCCAGATAATCATCTATTTTTGGAGGAGCAGACCTCCAAGAATTTAAGGTCTTTGCAAAGGTCAGTTGGTGACATGCTGTACTGTTCTTATCCGAGACCTTTGTTCAAGCAACAAAACATTTAACTCCCTCTTGCCTCATGTGTGCATCTGTCTGTTGAAGAATCCCTGAATCTAAATAAAAAATGGAAGGGGAAGAAAGCATAATCATTAAATTAAAGGGTAATTAATATATTCTGTCCCTTTATTATGACAGTATATTTCCCAGCTGGGGTTTTTTTTCCAGCTAATTTAATGTCCTATAAAGGCTATTCAAAGGAAGGATTTACACAATAGCGAGAATGGGGAAAGAACAGATATAACACCACAACTTTTAAATACAAAGATTTATCATAGTCTTAAGTTTTAAATGATTAGTTGATCTTATAAGACACCGTTCAAATCTGCAATTGAAGGCTATTGGAAATATTCATTACACGACCCATAACAATAATAGTAAGACTTGTGAAAGTTATTAATGTTGCCAGCTTAGCACATAAAAGACGAGAAAACCTCAAAGATACATTTCCTCTGTGTATAAAACTATCAAAAAATTGAATTTAGGAATTTGTTAGGGATGCACTAGGGACCTGATGTTTTGTTTTAGCTGTCTCTGAAAATGTCATTCATGCAGGTGTTAACAGCTACTAACATGGAAATTATTAAAAATAGAACAAGCTGCAGAACAGCTGAAACTGTCACCTCCCTGTTTCTCTCTTTCAGACCGTCAGTTTGGAAGTCTGGCTTTCATCCTGCCTCTCCTCATCGCCTTATACAAGGTTATGTTCAAACTGGGGAAATTAGAAATCACCTCTAAGTCAAACAGTGTCTGAAATCTGCCCACAAATTGGTTCTCTTTGTCCAACCTAAATTTCATAGCCCACAGAATAACAGTGTCATTCTTGCACAAATGATCAAAAGTTAGGAGGAGTTCATCCAGGAAGGGATGGTGGTAAACTACATCAGCAGCCATAATGTAGTCAAAGTGACAAGAAGACCTAGGAAAGTTCTTTTCCAGATCAATTCCCCAAGACAATTCCTTAACACGAGGCTGGTGCTTGCATTTCAGCTTTGTATTTTGGTGAATGTTGTGCTGAAGGTTTCCCAGCAGTTCTGGCAAATCAGTGGCAGTCACAAGTGCACCTGTGACAGGGAGAAAACAAACGTGATCTTTGAATGTACATCAAAACTTGAGTAAAAGCCCATTCACAAAAGCCACTGTACAAGGAACTTTTTACCAAGTAGCTCTCACTGAGGGGAACAGAAGAATGTAAATGCTCCCAATAGCTATTAGCCATTGTGCTTAAAATAAGTATTTGGTTCCCAGTAGTTCTACTCTACAGATTGCCATCTAAATGCTGCTGGGGATGGGTGGGGAGAAATCAGATACTTACTGCATCTTGATATCATGTTGGTTAAAAGTACAGTGAGCGACTAGGGATTGAAGAATGCCAGTTACTGACTCCAAGAAGTCAGCATGAGATTTAAGTATTGCCTCAAGTTCTTTCCTTTTCACTTCCTTTCACAAGGAAGAAGCTTTCTCAGACTACAGAAAGCTAAAATTCTGTAAAATGCAGAAGTCACTGATCTGGATTACTCTTGAGGAAGAATAGGCTACCATGACAGAAGACACAACAGTGTCTGTAGCAGAAAAATCAAATTGCTGATCAGTTGCTGAAAGGAAATGCTGAACACAAATGGAAAGAAAGTGACCTGGCATCCAAGAGCTGTTTGGTCAGTGGAAGGTGATGCATTGGTCATACCTACATCTGGCTTCATCTGGTTGCCACTGACATCCTGTGAGGCCACTAGTTTCTTATCTTGGTCCCCTGCTTAATATCGTTAAAGACAACATCATCCACTGGGACCTCCTTTATTGCATCAATACACTGACAGCTTTACAGAAAAAAAACAACAGAGCAGGTTTCCAAACAAGCCTTTTGGAATGTATTTTTCTTACTCTTGGAAGCTTTCAAACAACAGCCTTTTAGAAGAACTGAGCCACTTCCTTTGTCCTCCAGTATTCACCTGAGATATGTTTCCAAGAGCATAAGAGCAATGGCATGTACTCACCCAGTAAACTGGCTACTATGGAGACCAACCCAGTTCCAGCTCCAATTTCAATCACATTTTTGTCAACCAAATTGTATTGTTTAGAATTAGTTTCCAGAAAATAACATAGAACAAGAGCCTGTAGGGGAGGGAATCCATGAACATACTAAACAAATAAATAAAATAAACCCCTTCACTAAATATGCATTGTCATTTAAAAGCATGCAAAAAAATTCTTGTCTGTTCAAATGAGCAATATTCATTCAAGCTCTGTCCCTAAAGGATCACAGCTCACTATGATCTTTGAGCTCTATAGGCTGACAAAACATATGCCACAACATGCCTCAGTATAGGTTTGCAAAGCATTACAGCCAGAAGGAACAACTGCAATTATCTAATCTGTCACGCTGCATAACATGAGCTATAAAACTCCAGTCAGCAATTCCTGCTTATAACTGCACATACTTGTGGTTGAGTTAAAAGACATCTTCACAAAGACATCTTGATATAAGGACTGCTTGTGAGAGAAAATCCACAACAACCCTTGTTAAGCTCTTCCAATAGTTAATTATTTCTAACTATAATTACTATAATGATTCAAAAGGGACCAATAGATTCACCCATTTTCTTCCCGTTCGTTTTCAGTTTCTATGTGCTTACCTTGTTAAGCTTAGCAAACTTTTACAGCAAACAAAGCCACACAGAGCCCTGTACAACAGACTCCTCAGCTGAACTATGGCCGCACTTCTTAAAAACAGTACAATCCTAGGAGGCTGATACTGTTGGGACAGAAATGGAGCCTCCTGGGTTTTAGTTCTCTCCCTCCTATAGGCGATCCTGGAGATGGTTCTGTTTCAGGGATGTTCTCTCAATGCCGCAAGTGACAATGGCGCATCGTGGCACCTCCCTGACCGCAGTGGTTTCTTTCACTCTTAATTATTTCAAAACAGTCAGTTAGCTGCATGGCACAGATTCAAAACCTTGAAGAAAGCTCTTTGTATGGTGGGCATGTTGATGGTTCTTATATCAAGAGCCAAGGACGATGGTTCTCTCCCACTAGATTTCTGGCTGTTTAAGAAACTGAAAGCTCCAACTGAACTTTTTCCCATGTCTGCATATTTACAAGGTAAATTTGTTTGTCACATGAGTAGGTTGAGGAGCTTCTATGAGTGCTAATACCTTGTGAGCTCATATCACAGCTGTTTCCACAACCTGGATCTGCCCACTATACAGCCGTCCGTATTTATAAAATGTACATAAATGTAATCACCCTAAGACTGCCATATTTCCTTCAAAATATGCTTGTAATTGGCCAATAGGATCAAAAGTTACTGGTAGGTGAGGAGGGCACACAAGATCATACATCTTGTGTGATAGGGGCACAAACAAGAAATACCATTTAAGCTTTGAGAACCAGGAATCCATACAAAACCAGGCTAAATTCAGGTTTGGGATTTGCAGAACGGAGACAGAAAAGCACAGAATGTCTTCCTTGGGTTTACAACATACAACAAAACATATTTATCATGCAAGACAAATTAAAAGTGCCAGAAGACTCCAAAACTAAAAAATAACACACCGATGGCCAGACGACTGCCCCGTAACAGTCAGTGGCTTCTGTAATTCTTATCTCATGGCCAGCAAAGTGAAAGCCTTCCCAGGCCTTATGAGTTATAAGAGCAGGAAAAAAACGCCTTTTCATGATTTCTGCAACTATCTGTTCATCTTCTTTTTCCCCTGGAAGCAAAAGTATAAAAGGTCAAACAGGCTGAATGGACTGATAATGAAACTATCAATTTATATAGAAAAGCTGATTTGGAAGTAAGAATGTGAATTACACCTGTGAATAAAAATACATTTCACCATTAATGGTTAGCATGATACATGGGAAGTCTCCTGAATTCTAACTGAAGTTTTCAGTTTATGACTAAATAATTTCTTTCCTGTTTCGCTGAAGAAGCCCAGTTCCTAAAAAGTAAGGAAGTGGAATGTTACCATATATTGCTTTCCATTTCAGCAATCCAAAGCGAATTTTTTAACTTCTTTTTCCCTTCAAGAACAGCTGCCCTAGTATAGACACTCATGGCCTTATGTGCCCGGATTTTTTATTATTTTCCATATCCTTTTGCTGTTTACTTTCCCCACATTATGGTTCTTTTTGACAGTAAACAAAAGGAGCCACAGTATCATTTATAAGTCTGTCACAAAACTTGTGAAACAGATCCTAGCAACACAAATTATGACAGACAGGAGGGAAAGCACTAGTGTTGTCAGGAAAGCTTATCCACCCACCCCAACAGAGCCCTGTCAGAGGGATTCTTTCCAGTTGGCTTGATATCCTGAATGCCATCCCTGTTGCTAAGCGAAGGATATTTATGATAGCTAACATAATCCCGGGTAACTCTTCTAACAGGAGAGCATTCATTCTTTTTTAGCTGAATACCAAGCCAGTTTCAGTTTTGCCATCATCACACAAAGCTGCACCACAATGTTACAAAAAAATATGTAAGTGAAGCTGTCCCGAGCATTTTCTTAGCAAAGTCTAGAATCATTCCAAGTTTTCACAGGAAATTTGCTTTCACAGCCAACTATAATCTCTTGGCAAATTAGCTAAAGCAAAATATGTTTACAAGCTACACCTCCTAGAAAGCATGCTAGAGATTTAGATAACTGGGTTACCATCTGGTCCAAAGCAGAGTTTCTCTATCAAGCCTGCAGTTACCATCAAAGTCAGATACCAAGATAGGGATCTGCACAGAAGCTGCAGGCCCAATGGCTACTAAAAATGAAAATAGTTATATTTTCATCAGCATAAACCACATTGGTCTTCTGAAGATTCTTCACATTTTCTTCCCCGCCAAATCACTGCAGTCACAGAACATGATGGCCTCAAGGATTGTCATTTGCTCTGCCATATGCCTCAATATTTTTATTGCCATAGCCTATTGACAAAGTGATAGAAAGACCAAGGAACAAAAGCAAGGGTGAACAAAGAAAGAGACACCAAACAAAAACACATCAGGAAGATGCTCATTAGCCGGTGCTTTAAGCTTGTAACTCTACTTACACTAAGCATTAGAGGACACTAGAGAATAGCAACAAACAAGGAAGAAAAAGCAAAAATGTTCATGTTTAATTTTAGTATGTTGACACTAAGACATAATCTGAAAGTTAAAACAAACAAACAAACAAACAACAACAACAAAAAACAACTAACCAACCCACAGTACTCCAAAAATTTATTGGGGAGGGGGCAGGGGGAACCCTAATCATGGGATACAGCAAAATTAAAAATAATGTAATGCATATACTACTGGAAAAAATATAAAGAGTATAATTTTATAAAGGTAACTTAAATAAAATAGTCAACATTGAAACTATGATATTTTAAGACGTTAGGAAATAAGTAGTATGTGGCAGCCCATTACATCTTCTGCAAGCCTCTAATGTTAAGTTGAGAGAAAACACATGTGTCGTCGTGCCTGCAAGGAGGAAACTCTGCACAAACATGAGTTAAGTGCCAGAGAACTGCTGCTCCACAGCAAAATTAATCTTTTCTTATGAAAGAATTAATATGAAGCTGTCTTATTACATGTATCGTAAGTGTATTTAATATTTCGTCCTGTTTCCAGGCATACCAGATATAGCCTGCTTTTAATCTTCTTTGATTGCTTAGAGCAATCTGATCTTGTTCTGTGATTGGTACTAGCTGTGGAAGTAAAAAGCTCTTCCTTCTATTACCTTCCAATTACAACCATTTTTCTTGATTCTTCCCCCCTTGACATCTGTTTTGGATCCAATTTTGTTGAGAAGCTGTAACTTATTAAGTGTTAACTTATAAAGCTTCTGCCTGAATATCTATAAAACTTTAGCAGTATTACAGCTACCCCTCTAGTGCTCAACAAACATTTCCCACCTATTCCCTACATTATCAGCAATCTTTCTACTTAAGGCTTGCATAGCACCTACACTAACAGAGGTTGTAGGCCACTGCTCCCTACCTGAGCTAAACTGTCCACACCCCTGAAAGAAGAATCCCAAATCTGCTGATTAATAACACTACTTAAATCTTTGGCCATCTTATCCCTTTGGTAATTCCCCCAGGTGTGTTATCTGGAAAAGTTTACATAATTTTTATATTTTTGTCTTCCCCTTAAGAAGATCTTACCATTGTGGAGAATCAAAAAGATTATTTGTTTCATCAGAGACATCATATAGTAGACAGGCTTCAAAATCCTAATGAGAAATTTTATCAGGACCAGGATGCTAATAATTCTGACAAAGAGTGCTGACAAAATAAGGAGTGCAGACTTTTAGTCAGATTTGTTTACTTACATACTGCAAAAGCCACTTTTCTATTTTCTGCTTTATATCTTTTAGAATAAATAAACTTCTTGTGGGACTGCACAAAAGGAAAGAAGTTAATTTTTCTGTAACTGCCTTCAGAGCAGTAAGAACAGAAAAACAACAAACTAGTGGGAAATCTTTCAAGCAACAAGAAAATTGTTATCAGAGTAAGCAAAATCCACGTGAGATGAAGTCTTTTAATACCTGCAAACATTGAGAAAGTTCTGCTGGTACTTTGATCAAAGTAGTTTCTTGATAACAGATGTAAAAAACTGACAGGAACTTATTCTCCTGGAAGTGTTTCTCTCTGTGTTAGTTCATATTCTCTTGTTCAGGAAGAAAAATCCTTGGAATTATGACTCAATTAATGGATTTTAATGATTTTAATGACATTTTAAGACAAGAGCTGACTCATCAGTAGAATAGGGTCAGACAAGAGAAGAGGAGGCTTGACTGACCTGGCTTTCAACTCTTCTAAGAATGAAAGTGCATAATGGGCATTTCCAGCAATACTACTCGAGCACCCATACTAAACTGTCAGAACTTGAAGGTCTGCTAGGACTGGTTCCTCACTTCTTCATTTGCCTGGGTTTGACCAGGTAGGTTTGCCCACACTCCTCTTCTGTGATTTGGAGAGGCATGGAAATGGTATATACATAGAATTACTTTCTTCAGCCTATTCATCTCTGCACAGAAACCACTGGAGTTTCAGGTGCTAGAACCTTATTTACATTAAGACGAGATAGTCTGATTCTGTTCAGGTAACATCTAAAAATTGAGATAATTTTTGTTAGTAAAACAGATAGTGCTCCTCTGGTCTTGAACTTGTGTTCACCAAGAAGTTCTCATCTATAGATGCCCCAAATTCTTCCTGAAATAGAATTTGAATGTCTTTAAGCTTCTTAAGACTTCCTGCCTAATAGGTTAATTTCTTATAGCATTCTTTGAACTATTTCAGATAAAGTATTGTTTATCATTAAAGTCTAACGTCTTTGGAGCATGTTCTTTGAAATCCCTTGATTTTAAGTTAATATCAGGGCTGAGGGAGAAAAGTCATATACTGCTGACACATCTTGCACTATTATCAACCACATCAGTAAGAAAACAGCGTGAACATCATTCTCAAAGGCAAAGCAATCATCATAATTACAACTGAAATGCGAACATAGTTTTCCAAAGAGACACACTAAATCATGTGGAAGACTGGAGTTGTGAAGTTCACGGCAGGTTAGTTAGAGAAACGCGTGTCAAGCTGCAAAATCTTGTGGATTTTGCTGACACATTCAAATGTCAAATGAAGTGGTTTATATTAGAACAAAACCTAAAGAAAGAAAAGGACGTGAATTCTGCTGAGACAGAGTTGGAGAAGTCCTTCAAGTGGGGAAGGGAAGGCAGAAAGAAAATAACAAGAGAGAGACCAGGTCAGAATGGAACAAGTTTTTTCTTTAACAATGAAGCAAATCACATGAATGGGCCTTAGGCTATCTTTATCTGCACACTTTTTGCTTGGAATGAGTAGAAATAGTACCTGTTTAGAAACGTGCAACATGATCAGCTGTTCCCTTTATACCAATTGTCACATAAAATCATGCTTGGGAGAATACAGCTCCATCAGGAAACGGTAACCTTAAAATTCAGTTGGGTATCTTCCATCAATTAATAGCATATGCTAAATCTCTCACTGTATAACTAATGATACTGCCTACATTAATGCATTCTCCACTGAATAAAAAGAGACAGGCACTGTTAAACAGCACTTAAAATGGAGGAAAAGCAGCAAAGACAAGGGGGCTGAATTAAAATTATATTTTTAAAAAAATAGATACCCCTCTCTACATACCTGAATTAAAATGTGGCTTAAAAAAGGAAGTAAAATGACCCTTCCACATAAAAGCTGTGAAGCTCGCAGTCAATATCTTTATTTTCAGACTCATTCACAAATAGCACACAGAGTTACAAAACACCCTCCAAGTACTTTGCTAACAGATTAGGACAGCATTAATTCAGAAACAACAGTTTTACCCAATGATTCATCAAAACAACCTTCAGGGGAAAAAATACAGATTAGTCTCTTTCAAGTGCTGGTCTGACCCTACTTAATTTCTTGAGGTCAAATGGTGTCACAGCCCAAGGTGATAAGGAAATAAGACCCAGCAGTCTTCTGCTTCTCTCCTGCTTTGATGGATCTTCTCCAGCTGGCAAAAGAAATGAAATCCAAGCCTTCAGCATGAAGTTGACCTGACAAAGTTCAGCCCTACAGCAACATATTCTCCCTTCTTCAGAAGCAGCATACTTTCATCTGTAGGGTTTAGATTTAAAATTTACCATTTAGACTTGTACTTATAAATATTTTAAGAACCATGTATCAACAGCTGTGAAGACGTACATGGTTCCTCTAAGACTCCTCAGCAATTGCCTCTGAGTTTGATGACCACAGGAGGACTACCTGTGCTGACATTACTGATTGAATAATGCATGAGAGAAAATTCCAAGAATTCATGATAGCCAGGACTTTTCAGATCTCCCCACTCTGGACACATGGAACCAGAGTCATCCAAAGTAAAGATTCAAGATGTATTTTATATAGAAAATATATACATTGTATATATATG
>NW_009228965.1:0-46561 GCF_000690835.1 Fulmarus glacialis | reverse complement strand
ACTCTATCCCAGCTGAAACCAAGACACTAAAATATCCATATACATTTTAAATATATATATAATGCATATATATATATATTTCTGTATTAATACTTTTTCAGTAGAGGTCTTTGTTACAGGACACAAGTACTTCCCAGAGAGTAACACATTTATTTTCTTAACTCTGCCTTGAATCCAACAATTATTATTGCCATTTACAGAGAAATAACTAAATATATTATTGCACACAAAGTGTTGCTTACCTTTCAATCCTGTCACAAGTGAAACAGCATCCTACAGAAAAAATTCCTTCTTTACTTTCCATTGAATAATTACCAGTTTATCACATTGTCGTCCGAAAAGCAGATTCGTGCCCGGCGTGTGAGTAAGCAATTCCACACGCTCAGGAGAGATATTGTTTTATTCAGGCCTGAGTGCTCGGTGGACTTGCCACAAATCAAGCACACATGGTCTAATCACCTTTCTGTTTATATCCATGCTTCTCATACATATTTTAAATTTCTCTTTTACATATTCATTAAGTTTCCAGGAACTAATTATAATATTACCTCATCCTAGATACATGCGCACTAAAGCCTTTAGGGTCTTCTTGAGGGTCTCGGGTGGTCTCTGGTGGTCAGCAGGGTAGTGAACTTTCTGTGAACTTGTCCTTCCTTCTCCTTATAAGGTTGCAACTTGTCCCCGAGCCATACTTGGATCGCTTTTGTTTACAGTTTCCATAGTCGAAGTTAATTATCATTAGAATCTAACAACGCTTCTAGGATACACAGTTTATACTAGTTACAATTCCACACACTTACAAACACAACACCTGTTAGTTACCTAACTTCTAAGCAACAAATCTTCATTGTTTAGAATTAAAGAAGCGAGCAGTATGGAATAAGAGATACTGTAACAGACTATACCTACTGCATCAACCTGTACTAAATGGAAAATAGCAATCCTACAATAAGAATGAGAACATTATAGAAGAAGATTTTGTGATGTGAGAAACACACCTCATTTTCTTTTGCCTCAATTCAGCATATGACTAAAAAGCAGTGCTCATAATAACAAACATTTCTTTATCAGCCATTGAACACGGCCTGAATTTGTCTGGAAATGTGGATTAGTAAAACGCAAACATACACAACAATTCAGAGTCCTTCTATAGAGCAATTATAAGTCTTAGTGAAGGTAAACATGCAATTCATTTCCAAGAAATATCCTTTCTTAATGAATTAATTTGGTCAGTCAAGAGAAAGTTTCAGATTTGGAAACAAGATTGTATCATATCTATTCTTAATAGTATATTAATAATTTTATTTGCTGCAGTCAGACTGGGCCTAGTAGTCTTTTTCTATTCTTCTTGTTTGAACAGTTAGTTCACTGTTCCCCCACTGTACTCTTTTTCCTAAATGTCCTCTTCTTTTTTGTTTTGTTGAGATAGAATATTTATTATTGCACCCTTAGCAGTTAATCTCATAGAAAATATTTCACATGTTCATCTACTTTATATACTTTGAACTCACAGAATTCCTGATTTTTTTCCTGATATCTCCCACCATCTCCTAACACAGATTCAAATCATAGTAGCAATAGTTGTTGTAGGCCATGAAAAAAGAAATAACAAAACTGTAAAACACTGTATGTTGTTCTATGTTCTCTATATTTCTTCTTGAAGACCCATTTTTTGGTACAATTAGAAGATCTGTCTTTGGAGAATCTGAAAATTGCTTTCAAGAAATTACATGAAGTTACATTAAATCAAGCTCTGTTTTAATGAAGAAAGAATATTGAACTTGTAGTAAGGTGTTGTTTTTTTTTTTCCTGAGCACTTATGAATCAGCTAGTCTTCAGGCTGTGAACAGGAATTAATTTAAATAATTATGGATGCTTCTTCTTATGCTTAAATTTAGCTGAGTTCAGTAGAAGAACTAATTTCTACATACCTTTAGACCTACAAAACAAACAGACAAAAATTTTGCTTGGGTGGGTTTTTGTTGTTGTTGTTTACAGGGTTTTGATTTTTATTGTCGCCCTCCCTCCCTCCGCTACAGAGAGACACCTACCATAAATTAGAGAAATATACCTTAGAAATGCCTGTGTCTCTCTGTTGGCTATGGAAGAACCCAAAAGAAGTGAGTCTGACTGTTAATGCACAGAAAATTCAATTCTGTTTGTCTTCAAGTAAGAGCCCTGAATCTCTTTGTCAACCTGGGTAAATGTATTGTTAGTTATTTTGGCTAAGTAGCCCTTTCAACTGCAACATTCCCATCTTGAAGTTGTGTTTTAACAGATAGATTATTGGTACTTCGATGTAGAAGTTTCAGATTCAACAGTTTTGTATTTTTCCAAGAAAAAAGAAACCCCTGGAAAATTCCATATTTTCCTTAGCACTGTTTCTGTGTGTATGTGTGTACACAAACATACATACATAACAGTTTGTCTGTTCATTTCCATAAATACATACTATCATGAATTTTGGCTCAAAAAAAGTAAGAATAAAGAAATGTACTGGCACTTGTAACAAAAGCTAATGAGGTTTAAAATGGACTTAGGTTCCTACTGTTTCTTGTTCCAATCTCATCCTCCGGTTTAATTTTTCCTCTCTCGACATCAAGGAGTTGTTACCTTTTGAAGTGATCATTTACCATGATTTACCACTCAGTATAAAGCACAATGTTTTAAGTTTACTTGATTTCCGTTTAAAAGAAAAAAATGAGGTAACAACTTTATTATACCTGTGGAAAAGGGTTTCTTATTTGGTGATAAGCATTAACTTCTGTCATAAGCTTCATTCATTGTGACACTTTGAAAGGCAACCCTACAATTACGAGTGAATTTAGATAATGTACTATTAGAAAATGTCACCTAGTCCTCAGTAAATATTCCTGTAGTTTTTCTTTGAAATAAATTATTTCAAACACCACTTTTCATTTATATTTCCTACTATTTTGTAAAGATATAGAACCTTTATAGATTCTCTATACAGCTGAGTTGCCTTTACATTTTGCAAGTGTATAAAGTGGAAGCATTTTGTTCTCATCAGTTAAAACAGTCTTTGCCATTTTATTTATAACTTGGCTTTTAAAACACTGACAGGATACCAGACAACATTTATAAAGCATGTCTGGAAGCAATATATTTGTTGTCCTTAACTGAAATCCATTCACCTTGAAAGTATGAGCTCATGAAGGATAAATGACCTAGAAGATAAGATCATTCCTATTAGGAAAGAATGTAAGTGGACACACAAAGATTTAAATTAAAGTGGAAGTATGTTTATTGTCTTAATTCATCCAAGTAAATGTAAAAATATAATTATTTGTCTCCTCTGTGTATCTGTATGTGCTTACATGTAACCAACTTACATTTTATGGCCATTTATTTGTTAATGTTTAACCCTTATTTGTTCCTTACTGCACAAATATAGGATTCTACTTTTTGCTATACACAGGCCATTTTTACTGAAACTGAAAAGGAGTTATGTGCATAAATTTAAGCACGATAATTTGACCTCCAAAGAATTTTTGCAAATTTTTCCCAGTTGCTTGCTAGCTCAGTACAGCAAAGGACAGCTTGCTTTCTTCTAGTGAGTTTCCACTTTCCAGGAAAGATGTGGGCAAACAGTTTCTCCTCTCTATCAGCAATGTACGTATAATGAATTTCTCTTCATATGTCCCTCGAATCTTGGTTTTGTCCCTTTTACTCCTATCTCTAAATTCACGCCTTATTTATCTTCTGTCTTTACTCTTTTCTACGTATTTCCTATTTTTCTTTGATTTTTCATTTTTCTTTTGGCTTATAATTTCTTCTTATCATTACTCTTTTTTGTGTAAATGATCCAAGTCCTACCACTCCCTTAAAGATCTTTTCCTCCTTCCATACACCCACAACACATGGCTAAAATCCTGCCCATTTCCAATCCATTTTCAGTCCTCTTTTTCATCCCCTACATCCTCTATAAATTGAGGAGTTACTAAAAGAGAATTTTTAGCTTGTTGACGAAGTTCAATGAATGGAAGCTTGTAAGCAGATGCATATACTGACCCACTTCCTCAGCACAAAGTGAATTACTAACCTGAAGATAGATAATTCCTATCATGTTGGGTATTTATTTCTCCCTTCTCATTTTCAGAGACCTGAATTTGTCTTTAATTTAGTTGTTCAAATTCTAGCAGGAGAAGGTCTAGCAGAGGTCTCTAGCCTCTAACTAGAGTTTAACTCTAGTTATAAAGAGTCATTTAGACTCTTTAATCTTTTTAAACTAGTAACACTATCAGAGGAGGATCACTCAGAGCTGTCTGAGACTCCTTCCTCAAAGACGAAACTGACATCTTCTAAGAGTGCTTATCTTTCTTGTCTGCATAGAAAGGCAAACTAGATGACTAACTGATTAGATTAAGTGATTTTTATGGTTAGTGTTATGTTACTTATGTCCCTTCCTTGTACAGGTATTAAAGAAAATTAAAGAAAAGAAAAGAAAAGAAAAGAAAAGAAAAGAAAAGAAAAGAAAAGAAAAAAAGAAAAAAGCAGAAATATTGAAGCAGAGCTTCTAAAATCTCAGACTGACAGTACAATGAAACTGGTGGAAAAATCATTCAGGCACAAAGGTACACCGATATAGTGTACTGACATCATACAAGATAGCGGTTACTCTTCAGCAAAAGGGAATTAGTACAAAACCATCCCTTATTTCCTTAGCTCCTATCTTGATTTCACTCAGCCAAATCCACATCCTGTTTTGATAAGCTCTTTTCTGTCATCGTTTCATGAATGAACCAGCAAAATGCACTTCTGTAATTAAATATTTTATTTATAAATTGATTACAGGTGTAAATGCCATCATGGAGCTTGCCATCCTTCTTCCTTGATCAATCAAAACATTCTTAATGAGCTACTAATGTTCTTTTTAATTATCATATTCATGTGAACCACTCAAGCAGACTGCGCACCCTTGATAAACACAGCATAGAGAAGAAGTCTGTTCAAAGCTCACAGTTATAGGGAGCAGTATTGGTTTTGCAAATCACTGACCCAACAACTGTCAACATCAATCCGACTTTTTAGCTACCATTGTGTAACTGAGAAAAAGTAGGAGCCTCATTCTGCTCTGGCAGCACCTCCTATATGTCCTGGTGCTGAAGAAGAGCTCTGACAGGACTGAGAAGCTGATATCTAGAATTCCAGATGCAGTTTCAGGCATCTGAGGCAGGAATGAGCAAGTAGCCACAATATTTTATGCTTTCAGTCCTGCTCCAGAACTGAAAGAAAATATCAAAGGATTCTTTTATTTCTGGACAGGTTTATGTCTGACCTCACTAAGTCTATGTGTGATCTCTGTAGGGCATGCTGCCACCTTTATAAGGCAGCAAAATACGCTGCAGCGTGTCTGTGGTTCTCTATTGAGTGCATTTTTTATTCTTTTTTTTTTTTTTTTGTTCTGCTCTGTCTGAAATATGCCTTTTTTTCACAAGAGTTTCCACTCCTCAAGATCCACAGTGGGTGAATGTGATGTGAATGAAACAGGATACAGACATAACAGTTTGTGTGGGCTAAGAGTAATTCCACAGCAAGGAAAGCTTACCCTTCACAGTGCACTTTTAAGGACTGAACAGATTAGCATGGGCAAGTGCATTGTTGTGGGACAGGATATTTCACCCCTGCAAATAAAAGACAAATTTTAATGCACATATATGAGGTTTTGGTACAATGTGAGTGTTGCCATGCAGATGTGGATACTTTATACAGAGCGATCAAGCCTGGGATCACTGAACAGTGAAGGTGCACCCAGCATTTTTTTTTCAGTCTTAAATTCTTAATATCCTTTTTCCTGTTACATGAGATTTCTCTCATTATCTGAATGGCATGTAAATGCCATTGCTTTGATTCAGCCCTGCCTGAAATCTTTATCCACCCTTTCATCCTCTCTTATCTTTCATTCTATCTTGTAATTTGACTGGTTTTATATCTCATTGCCATTATAAGTATTTTCTCCACTGAAGTCCAAAATTCCTTCGTTTTTCAAGTCCTCTAGTACAGAATTGAAGATTTTTGTATTTTCCCAGGTGGATAAGATATGATAACATCAGTCTCATCTTATAACCCCATTTCCCATGTTCTTCACTCACTTCAAAATCAGTTCACAGAGTTTAGAAAGACCTCCAAACTGTCCCTGAGACTTTTCCAAACCAAATGTTCATGCATTCAACTCATCTCCTGTGTGCCTATACTAAATATTTAAATAAATTTAATAACAAAGGAGAAGAAATAGCACAGAAGACTATTTTTTCATATATATATACACATATATATATATACACACACACATAGGAATGAAATAGCTAGGTGAGATTTATGAATAATGGGGTTTAGTACCTGCTTTTTTTTTAACAGTAAAATCTCAGTTCAGTAAGGACTTAAATTAGCTACATTACTGCATGTACATCAATTTCACCCCCAAATTAAATTGGTGGTTTCCCCAAAACAAAAAAGTTTTTGTTAGGTTATGTGATAAAGCTCACCTGCAGACTGACAAAAGTGCTCAGAGAGACAATGCTGGGGGAACTCCAAATAATTCCCTGTTGGGCTACTCCCAGGCCTGTCACAGGGGCCACCAGTCCATCAAGGCCCATCTCCACAAGCCCAGAGGAGCACAGGGTGAGCAATAGCAGACAGGAACTCAAATTAAGGACTCCCAAGGAACCAGCACCTTCCAGGTGGCTCAGAGCCATCAGGCCCATGATCCCAGTGTGAAACCCATCAAGATAGTCAACTCGGCTCTCCAGATCACCTTGCAGAGTCAGGGGCGTGACTGCCCAGGGGCATGGGGCTAATTACAGGACGCAGGAGAAGAGCAGTTCAGGATTGCGCAGAATTTATTATGAGATCTTTAGGGGAGCAACCAAAGGCAGGAAAAGGGAGGGGGTTAGGAATTTTGGAAGAATCAACTGTGGGAAAATAGAGCGGTAAGGGGATAAAAAAGGACAGTCTTGTGTAAATAGTTTCCTGATCAGTACGCTTGTCTGGTGATGCTCTGCGCCTGTTCAGTGCAGCCTGTCTTATCTTCTGATTAAATTCCTTTCTAACCCTTCCCTGGGTAAAGGCTTTCTACCCTATGTGCATGTGTGTGCATGGGGGGATGAGTGCAGCAGCTGGAATCAGGCCACAGGTTGGAGGGCCCATGTATCACTGGAGTGAGTGCAGGTGTGTGAGTGGAGTGTGTGATCGTTAGCAAAGATCAAGCTGGACTAGCTGGTGAATTGACAAAGTGACCTGGGAGTGAGGAGGGGATTGTGTCTCCAAGGGCCACCTCTGGGTGTGAGAGCATCTGTGTGTCTCTAAGGGTGAGAGCAGAGGGGTGTCAGCTATGGGACCAGGGGACTCCTGGCCAGCTCTGTGAGTGTGTGTGCACATAAGGGTCTGTAGCAGCAACTGGAGTGGCGCTGCATCCCTGGGGGCTTGTATGTCCAGATGCCAGCAACTGGGAACATCGGGATCCAGGGGACAGCTGGAGGGATCCACCTTGTACATATGCATGTATTGCAGCAGCCTTGCCTCTCTCTTTCTTGTTAATTCTGTTTTAAATATCAAAGTGCCATTAGACATTGGCAAATGGATAACATCAAGGAATGGAGGAAAGATGTATAAATTCACAAGGAACAGTCAAGGTTTATCAGCAAACGTAGAATCTAGGAAACTTGAAACTTTTTTTTTTTCTTATGTGTGTCTATGTATAGTATACAGTTATTTTTAGATCCCGTTATTCTGTAGATAGGGAGGTGATGGGAAAAGTGGGATAAGGAGACTGAAAAGCTGGGGTTAGGATTTCTCTGATTAATTTAAACATACAAAAATTGGGCAACCATACAAAAACTTGGTTACTAAAATTACTTATAGTGAAGGAGCACACTTGGTCTTGGCCTAGATTTTTAATATAATGCGGGTAAGTAGGCTATTAATAAATATAAGAATGCATTCATATACATCTTTCAGCAGAAAATGCATGAGACAGCCAAAATACCATAAAAACAAATAGGAAAAAAAAAAAATGCTATGTAGACCTACAGCAGTAGCAATATAAGCATCACTTTTAAACACCTTCATAATCCAATTGAGATGAATTTGAAAGACCTCACAGGATCAAGCCTTACTTAAATACAACCATTAGCTTTTTTACCAGCTACAACTCTTACACGTGTGATTTGGCAAGAAGTAAGAATAGTCTCAAGGTTTTTCTGGAATGTCAAGAGTTTTAACAGGTCGGGAATAAGCAAGATAATCTGTATTGTTGTTCTCTAATGCTGAAAGCTCTTGCAAACCAGGCATGTTACTTCAGAAAAGGTTGTCCCAATTTCTTCAGGAAAATCCAGAAAAGATTACATTAATTGATTTAAGGATCAATTCATCACGGTGCCGATTGACTCTTGGGAAAAAGAAAATGACAGTAGCTATCACGAGCTTCGTGGATTTTGCTCATGAGTATTCAGTGAGCATCTCTGAGGAGTTCCATATTACTCAAAGCATAAACGCTTGCAGAAGTTGCATTTAATTATCATTTACATTAATGTAAAATGAAACACCAAAATAGATAGTTATAACATGTTTCATTGCTGAAGTGATGCTTTCCTGTTGAGCCAACCCTCACTTTTTATTTTATACTATACATGATAACGTGAAACCCAACAATAAATGATCTCAGTGATTTGTCTAAAAACTTAAGGAGTATCCTCTAAATAGGTGGTCTACCATTCCGCTAATGGTTAAATACATGGGTGATAACTGAAGTTAAACTATTATTTATAAAAACTGATTGTGCAACAAAAAAATGCATATATACTCAAATCAGAGCACTACACTGCAAATCCAAAACAGAAGGACCTTAGGTTACAGAGGAGTATAGTCACAAAGACCTAATTTCATAGTCATATAAACTATGAAAAAAAAAAAAAAAAATCAATCTGTATGGTAACTTTAGAAAGATACTGATTTTAACAGTTAGTCTGGATTTTACTAGAACAGAACAGGCAAGGGAACAGGAACATGAAAATTATTCTCAGCCATAAAACTCAATTGAATGATTTCACAAAGGTAAAACTGTCTTGGAACAATTCAACTTTGTTTCCACTAAAGAGACAAAAATAAAAATAAAAAAAAAATCCACAAAAAAACCAACAAAACCCCACACACTCAAACAAACAAAGTTTTCTAAAATTATAACATGAACAAATAATCTCAGAAAATACCCTTGTTGCAACTGGTCAGAGTTGGTATGCCTCGTATATGATACACACAATATGTCATATATATTACTACAATAAGTTCCTCTTTTGCAGTGGCCTTTTATGACTAGTTTGTGAGTTTGGTTTTATATAGTGTGGTTATACAACTTTTTGTCATATATAAAAAGAAGAGATGGAATAAAAATGCTAGTATTCCTTAGACAAGTAAAACAGAAACATTGGGTAAATCTCTGAAATGTAATAATATAGATTATACCTACACTATAATTGTATTACAGCAATGTTTTTTATAGAAAAGACACTTGTCATCACTGTCATAATAGAACATCTTTCTTGCAGGGTCTATTTTTCTGCCTTGAGAGCACAGTAGGTCTAGAATTGGACTTACAATTTAGTTCACAGGAAGAGCTGGAAAGTTAGCAAATTACACCTTTCATAAGCAGCAGATATCCAGATCTTCAGTTTATTCAGCTAAACACTGATAGTGTTATATGTTACCTCAGCTGAGGTATAATTTATTAAGAGATGGATAAATATAGTAGAAAATAAAACTAAAGATGTAAACCTTGAAACAACCATTGTGTTGCAGAGAAATGTCTTGACAGGTGATATTAATAATTTATAGAGGACAGCATGATAATTTTTGTTCAGGATTAGAGTCAGTATGAAATACTTTATCAGTGGTAAAAGAACAAGAAAAATATGAGAGTACCTACATACCATACAAAAAAGCTCCTGGAAACATTGTTTCATTAATAATTATTTTTAATATTTTTTAGGTGTGGAATTGAAAAGATTTTAGGTGTGGCATCTTATGATGAAAGAGAGCTCACAAGGTATGAATACTGTGGAAAATGTCATGCACATTCCAGAACATAGTGCTGGGAAGGGGCAATCAGGCAAAAGGGTTGGAACCTAGAAAGCTTAAGTGAAGGAGATGTATGCACAGGGGAGACAGAACTTTATCTGGAATAAGTCACAAAACCTTGAAGTGGCATATATGTAAATAAATCTACCTCAGTAGAACAATAATGCATTTGCAGTTGCATAACTATTTCTTTCTCTTTCTCCAATCCGCACCGCATATCTAGACAAATAAATGTGTTAAGAAATAGGGGAAATATTTATAATCTTAAATCACACAAATTCCTTTTTTGATCTAAGCTGATATGTCCTCTTCCTAGTCACAAGATTGAAAAATATGTTTAGGGTTTCCAAACAAAGACCTCCGGTTTTCAGATAAAACTCACTGTAACCCTTATCCATCATATGATGAAGTAACACTATGCTCAGTACATCCACTGTGAATTATAGAAAGCTGCAAAAATGTCTTTAGAAGTTTTCATGTTGTTTGAAACTTCATTTCCTGTGATACATATGAAATCGTCTTGGAGGTATGTCAGAGGACTTAAGCAAGTATTAGTCAAAGCACCTCTGGATGTCCTGGACAATTCATAGAGGCACTGATGAATTGCCTAAGTTATTATTTTCACTTTCTCATAGCTACAAACACGAATAACATAATGGCAGAGCACTGTTCAGAAACACAGTTTCTAAATGAAATAATTGCCAGGGTCCATGCATGTGCATTCACTATCATCCTTTCATATGATTAAGACAACAGAGGTAGATATAAAATATTTTCAGAACAACAATTCACAAATTGATGGTGTTGTGGCATCATCTGATTTATAGATGTCTTTGTTAGCTTCAAAGCATGTATATTTTTGTTGTCATGTTTAGAAAGAGGGTGTATGCTATTTGTGGACAGAATTTGTCTTGAACACAAGGAGAACACCTGCAAAAACAACACTAAGAAGAGATAGATACTACATAAAGAAAGAAGGACAGACGTTAATCTGAAAGTCAGTAGTAACAAAGACCTGCTTATCTCATTGTGCTGCAAACACGAGAAAAGTTAAGCAGATATAAATTTCTATAGCTGTATTGACTTCAGAGTATTTTTGCAAGACAAAAATCTAGGCTACTCATTATATATTTTTGTGCAATTGCTATGTGAGCTGCACCTTCCAAATACGTATCCAGACTATTTCCTGTCCTGAAAAACATATGTTTCAACATCCTCTGTGGAATCTTTCTTCTGAATTGGACTTCGAAGCTGAACATTAAAAATCAAACAATATGGAAATTATAATGAGCATGAACCAAATCTGTTTATGTGCAGTAGTGGTGTTTTGGTTTTAAGTAACTTTTGTTAAGTACTATTGATCTAAGTTATTACCAGCTTTTAATATTCAGCAATGAAATTTTAGGTAAGAAGTGGATTTATGATTGTTTTCCACAGAGGCTAAATTTCTGTGTGAAGACTAAAAACACAGAAAATGAGCATGGGAGTCAGAAATACCATGAAATGGGAGAAAAATAAGAAAACATATTAATCAGGCAATTAACAGTATTTTATACGTGTAAACAGATGTAATGTTATTTAAGAATAGGGAAATAAGTGAACGCATATCTGAATGTTAAAATTTTATCATTTTGCCTTTCAGCAAACCTTGAAAATGTTTTTGCATTTAATGATATGCAGTATGACATCCTAAAGAAAGGAAAAGTGAATAGCCAGACTTCTCTATTGACATATCAGTGATCTAAATCTGTTAGATTTAGAAATCTTTAAAATTTAAATCTTTTTTATTTAAAATAAAATCTTATTTAGTATAAGATCCAGCTAAATCCGGATTTTTTCCTCTTTGTGGCACAATATTTCTAGCTGAAAATGAGAGGAAATGTTTTGGTTTTATTTGATGTAGTTACTGCAGAGGTAAAGAGATTAAGGGCTTAATAGCACTAATAGCAGTGAATCTATACCAGTGCTTTTTGATCTGCAATCTACAGTAGAGGTCTATAAAACTCTGAGTGTCATGGAGAATGTTGTTTACTCTCTTTCCCAGTGAAAGATCTATGCTGCCAGGTTCAGAACAAATAAAAGGAAATACTTCTTCACACAAAACACAGTTAAGCTATTGAACTCTTTGCCACAGGATATTTTGAGTGCTCTAAGTTTATGTGTGTTCAAAAAGATTTGGACAGATTTTTAAAGAAAAATGTTTTGAGGTCTATTAAACAGAAAGAAATCACCTCTGGGTCAGGAAGACCTTGAGTCACAAATCATTATACACTGGAAGAATGTAAGCATCTAGGAAAACATCACTACACATGTCCTGTTCTTATATTCTTTCCTAAGCATCTGCATTGCTCCTGTCAGAAACCATACATGGAGTTGGAAGGATTTTAGTACTGACTTTCTATGTCATTCTTTTGTTACATTCTTAAACATGCCATTTGTAAATAGGAACCTAATGTGTGTGTGGAGACTTGCAAAGGGATTAAACTCCAAGTCAAGAGCTCTATAAACAAACAATAATGAAAACATCAATATAATAGCAAATAGTGCATTTTTTTAACATTTATTCAAGTCAAACCAACACCAAAGCTTTCTCTTAATCTTGTTGTAATTGCTGCAAATGTACTTTGAGTTCAGGACTCCCAATAATCCCAAGACTTCCTCCTCTTGTCAGCCTCCCAAAGAGGAAAGTTTTTCTGTTTTGAAGACAGTTAAGGCTGTAAAATTGTTTGAATGTATAATCACATATTTATGTATTTGAAATATAAATATTGAAACTGAAATACCAACACAAGTATAGCTGACAGTTTCATCTAAACTTTTCTTTTTTTTTTTTTTCTTAAATAATTCTGAAGGCAAAATGGAAAGATACATTGCCATAATCAATTTCATGATGCTGCTGCTACTCATGGTCAATTTATTTTATGATAATTTGATGAGGAAGGCTTAATTTTATATATTTAGTTGCTGAGCTTGGAAATGTTACAATGGCAATTCGTAATCTTATGACAAAACTAATTTTTGTTTGGTTAATATTGTTATCAGATCTTTGTTTTCCTGCTCAGCTGAGGGGAAAAAAAAAAAAAAAACAGTTCTCCATGGGATAGTAAAATTTTCATGCCAGCGTTTTAATACCAAATGTGTCTGAGTTCAGAACAGAAATGACTCATTAGTACGAAATAGTTTTAAACTGTCAAGTGTATTGAATAGAAAATTGAAAGTGTAAAAATACAATTGTTGAAGTCTTTTTATGGATCCTTGAACTGATGATCACATATGGACACTGACAGGGATTATTTTATATTTGCCCTGAGATCTCAGAGCATACATGATTTTGCTTTGTTGGGACTATGCTGTTATTTCCAATGAAAATGGAAATAAGGACTTGTTAAACCATGACATCACTGTAAGACTCACGGTATTAAATTCAAACCCTGTATTCTGCAACCATGACAATATTTTAGAAGCACCAAAATGCTGCAGTGCTGAAGAGATAGATTTTGAACTTTTATGTCACTTACTGTAAAGGAACAATGAATTAAAACAATTTAAAAGAAATACCTATGTATTTTCAGAACCATACTATTCTTCTGTTTATTAATCTAAAAATAAAACCATAGGCTTATGTTTGTGAGTAATAAAAACAAGTAAAGCTGGTAAAAAAAAAATAGAATTTACTTTGTCTATTTCACAAAAAAGTACTGCAGCTTCACTTTTTTCAGGTGGTTACTTCTCTAATATTCAGTTCTGCTGAATTCTTTTCTTTAGACTGATTGGCTTAATATTTATTTCCAGATTCAGACAGATCATCAATGTAGCTCTGTATTGTTTTGCCTGGTATAGAGTTAATGTTCTTCATAGTAGATCACACATAGTGCTATGTTTTAGATTAGTAGCCATCCATTGTGGTCCTCCAGTTTTCCCACCAGTTTCTGTGATTCCTATGACATCATAACTCTCAGACTGGTCACAGAACTCCAGTTCCTCCTGTTTGTTGCCTAGACTATGAGCATTGGTATATATGCACTTTGAGGTGGCTGGACTTAGGGTTCTCACCTTTGGAAGGGGTTAGAGAGCATTCCTCACTACTCTGGTACATGTGCTCATCCACCCTGTTGCTTATGAACATACAGGTGTCACAGCTTTGGACCCTACCTCCCAAGTTCGTTAGTTTAAAGCACAATTCACTAAGTCAGCCAATTTGCTAGCAAAGATTCTCCTGCTTCTTCTAGATAGGTGGATCCCATCTCTCCCCAGTAGGCTGTATTAGTCAAAGAGTTTGCGATTGTAGAAACCAAAGCCCTGGTGACACTATCAGCAACAAAGCCAGGTGTTGATCCACATGATTGATCTGCATTGATCTGCATGACTTCTGCCTACACCCGTATCTCTGACTGGCAAGAAAGAGAATTTTAAAAAGTCTGAAGTAATTTTTAAATCTTCTGTTAATTTTAGCTGGATTTTTTTTCATTTCCTCCCTCTGAATTCACTTCCACTTATCCATTACTCTCTGTGGCTGATACCGTGACACATATAGAACCAGACTGTATCTAATCATTAGTGATGACAAGATGTCTTTTTCCAGAATTCAACATTTAATATTTTTTCTTTCAAAACACATTGCTCATCTGTCATGCTTTGAACACTTTACGTCTGAACATAAAAACTCTAAAACATAGTGAAAGATGTAACTAAAGGGATTTTTCTTTCATAGAGAATATAAGGATGTTCAGATTTCAGTCTGAACTTGAATGAAGCCACATTTCAAAATCTCCAGATAGATTTTTTTCAGCTTTACTCAATAAAAGATGAATGCAATATAATCATAATGCAGTTGCGGAGTCATGGTCAAGATTAATTTGACCCAGCAGCTATCTAATGCACTTAGCATCAGAAACTTGTGTGATGGAAATCAGTAAATTTTCATCAGTACAGATACAGGTATAATTTACAACAAGCAAGAATCTACGCCTACAAGTCTCTTCTTTGAGGAAAAATATAACCTTTCAGCCATCATTTCATTCTTCATACACAATAGTTCAATTTAACGAAAGTTCCATGAAAAAACTGTTAGGCCAGCATAGCTACTGTAGATTTTCCTTAATGAATACAACCTCCAGTGCTATAGTTAAGACCTTAGTTAATTAAACATTAATCTCTTCATTTACTGTATGTGTAACTTAATTACAGAACTAGTTTTAGAGTCATTTATCATTTATGGAATATGAAATAAAAATAAATCTGTTTAATCATACTTTAATCAAACAAGCGATTCATCAATTAATTCAGCATATCACACCTACTCCACAGCTCTCTAATTAAGACTTTAAAATTTGCAGTTCAGAGTAAAATAACAATGCCTTCAGTGATATCTTGGAGTCAAACTTCAGTATCTATCTCTATGTTTTGACAAACTGATTGTATTTCACAGTCAAGATGAAAAAGCTTTTCAGAGATCATTAGGGTGCTATTTTCTTCCTTAAGAAATTAGCCAGAGATACACATTTTATTTTATGTTTGCTTTTTTTGTGTTTTAATTTCTCATTAGCACCTTAAACTAAGAAATCATGTCCTTCTGTAGGTAATGTTTATGCCCGATTTCTTCCCTTTGAAATAAACAGTATTTCATAAAGTCCACAAAAAAAGGCTCAGAAGTTCCAACTGGCAATAGTTTTTTATATTCTAGAAAACTATAAACCCACTTTTTGATTCCAACTTAACATAGTTATATCTCTTAGAAGGATTCTTCAGTTACATTTCACAGCCTTCTGATTTACATTCTCCTGGTTGAAGTGATATGTTTCAAATGAACAAAAAAAAAAAAAACAATAGAGAAAGTAGTGAGAGGAAAAATGTTCTGATACATAAATTAGGTACTTCTTAGGACACAAGTTAAACTAAAGATCCTCAGAAACAACCCACCTTTGTAAAGATTATTACTCCGATTTTGTGATATTTTTCGGATTAATCTTGACTTATGCAAACACAGAGATTGCAACTCTTCTGTACCAGATTCAGCACTGTATAACATTTAATTTCACTACATACATTGTCTAAAGAGTCTTCTTTCTCTGCTAGCATACTTTAAATTCTACTTTGAACTGGAGATGTGCATGTGTTTTATATGATGCTGATGATAATAATGAGAAATCAAAAACTTTACAAAGAATCTACATATTTTTTAATATGTAAAATTTCTTAAAGACTTTCTTGAAATCTGTATGTGTACATCAGCACACTTCAATTGCTCAGGAAGCCATTTTGTGATAGCTAGATATTAACAGACATACATGGAGAGTTTTACTGTGGTGTATTTGAATTCGAAAGCCATGGTCAAAGGGAAATGGATTCAGGCCACAAGTTGGCTTTTATGTGTCACTGGAAATTAAAGTCTATTCTTTGTCATTTGACACATTTTGCTTGAGAGACCAGCTTGGATGATTTCTGAAAAGTAAGTTGAGAAAGACTATTGAACTTGATATTTTCTTCACAAATCATGCATTTGCATTTTTTCTAGGTTGCTAGAAAAGCCTTGAATTCAAGTAGAGAATATCCTATTATCCTATTAATATCCTATTAGCGTCATCAAAGGGAAAACATTTCGTTGTCCTCTGACTTATTTCCAGTTCAATATTACTTCCAGTTCTCAATTTCACACTTCCAGTAACAATGCCTTCATATCCTTTACCTTCAAGTAGCAGAAAATGCTAAAAAAGAATCTAAATTGGGTATTTGTGAGAAATCCTACATAAAGACAGTGGACCAGTAGTCTTTCTTTGGGAAAGGAGAGGTAAGTGGAAGACTTGTGAGGCATAATGAATATTGGGATTGCTTAAGCAATCTCTGAAATCTGTAAAAAATTTCCCTTGCAGAATCAGGCTTCTAGAATTGACGGGTTAATGATAGACCTGTGCCGTTATTTTCATACCTGTGGTGTTATTATCTTTTGCTTCTTTAGCATGTATAACAAAGTTCTGAAATATTTCTTGAACTGTTGGTCACAAGACTGGTGATTTTTGGAATTACAATAAAGTTGTAAAAATACAAATTCATTGAATACTTTAAGCAAGGAAGAATATTAATTTAAAAGCAATTTTAACATTTATTTCTATTCCACAAAAAATATTACATAGGGGAAAAGAATGCTTCTGATAATGATCCATCTACCTAATATCCTCAGGTGAATTGAGAATTAACAATAGAAGACAATTACGTAAACTGGAAAAGTTACTATTTAAAAATTACTATTTTTATTACTCCTTCCACTTAAGAATCACAATCGAATTGACATACATAGCTTAAATTGCTAGCCTGTAAGGGTTTTCTTTGTCCCTGCATTTTCATAACAATTTAGCATTCTCTCTGAAGAGTCCTCCCATTCCCCCTGCCTGTTCAGATCAATCACTTTGCCCTTATCAAATATGAAATACTCAATATGAAAATGGTCAAGCATTATGCCTGTGTAAAGCAGGGAGAAGATAGGTTTGATATGCACATCAATATGTGTTATCAAGATTTATAAAGTGGTTCTTATTTTCATCATTTAGTTATGAGAACAAAAGATAACCCCATTCTCATATAGTCTTGTTATTACCAAACACTTACTATTAACATGTTTATCAATAAATAATTTAATTCCTGAACCAAAATAATAATACCGGGTAATAAGAACGCTTGTATTTGATTGTTGCAAAATTTTCTGCAGAGTAATGTTGTACTATTTGTGGTGTTACGAATGTAATTTTTGTGATGTGGTTTTATTGTGCATTTTTGTTGTTTGCTTCTATTCCATTCAGTGATATTATTATGCATTTTGCAAATGTGCTGTATAAAGTTGCTGTAACAAATATTGAAGCAATAACAAAACTTGAATTAATAAAGCTTGACTGACACACTACTTTGCTGATGGGTGTTGAAAAATTATTTTTTCAAAGTTCATTTCACTCAGTGAAGTGAAAGTGTAGATCTCAGTTTCACTAAGCTGAAAGATCTTGTTTATCTTTTTCTGGATAAAGGAAATGAATGGTAGATTATTTTTTGTGTAAAGAGAAGGGGTCAAATTAAGAGGTAATATAAATGCAATTTCAAATAGATTAGAAATACACTCAGCTGACATTTTCTGTTAAAAATTTACTGAGATACGGAAGAGTCAACTGGTAAGTAGTTCTCTACTTCTGTAGAACTGTTATTTTCAGACTTTAATTGGAAGTACTGACTAAATAAGGAAAACATTAATCTGCATTTGATATACACAAGAAACTGTTCTATTTCAAAACTTCCTGGGAGAAAAGGAATTAGCATGACATAGATATGGATTTGCCTTCATGAATTATTCAAACAAGGCCAAATTCAGACCTTGAGTAAACATTGATTTCAGTAGGGCTGCACTTGCTTACCTTAACCTGAAATTATGCCCCATTTGCTCTTGCAAAGACTACAATTAACATCTATTTAATTAAACAAAATTAAAAGAAGGTATAAACCTACATTATTTGTGACTGAAAGATGAATAACTTCTTTT
The DNA here is from genome assembly GCF_000690835.1 of Fulmarus glacialis. Lineage (NCBI taxonomy): Eukaryota > Metazoa > Chordata > Aves > Procellariiformes > Procellariidae > Fulmarus > Fulmarus glacialis. The sequence continues at coordinate 27,951 of NW_009228965.1, read as the reverse complement.
TACAATAATACAATATTTGGGGTTCTACTCAACTCTAACGATCTACTGTTTTCCGTGTTGTAGCATCATTGAAAAGTCATAAATCTTAGCACTACAGCCAGCTAGCTTATTCAACAGAAAGGTCAAACTTCTGCAAGCTATTTGCTTTTGTCAGCTAGGTCAGGGGTGCAAAAATACATTGAAGAACATTTTTGGTAACAAGCCTTCTATCGAGTCCACTGTTGTCATTCTGACATGGCCCTTTCCTTTTGGTGCAAGAGATTGATTAGATATTTTTCCTTCCTAGAATGCTTGCTGATTCCAGATAAGCATTTAGGTAGGCATTTTTACATGTACCTTGTAGGATTTTAAGCAATGGATAACACACAATTTGAAGTTGTTTTCAATCATAGCAAGATATGAACAGCAAACCCACAAAATTCAAAATTTAAGATTCTGTGTGTTCAAAATGTGAATATCAAAAAACTTGTTTAGAATTGAGAAATATCCCCATATTTAACTTTTCCATTTGGTTGCCTTTGCTGTATCTACGTAAAGTCATCTGCTGCCTAATATTTGGCACTTTTAAAAAAGCAATCATCATTTAGATTTTGCATGTATCTTGTACTGCTCACTAAGTGTTACTGAGGAACTGGAACGCTGTAATTTTATCAGTAGTGCGTGTACTACTAACAGAGACTGCATCATCATTTATACACATTAGCCTCTTCTTGTTTCCAGAGTTACCTGAAAAAATTCTGTCAATGGGCTGGAAGAAAGGCTTGCTCTATCATTACAAAACTTCTAGCCGGTTTTGGGAGGAGTATTTTCCCTTATTGTGGCCACTCCTTCCATACAGCTTTTAGATAGCTGTGATCTGTTTGCCTCAGCACCTGATCAACCACATAAAAACACTAAAATGAAACCACTGATACTGTCCTTGAGGTTTCCATTTTCTCCCTTTTTCAGTTACAGTGAAGTGTTGTATTTGTTCCTTAGTTATATTGCAAGCTCTCTTTGGCAGAGATGACATTTTACTTTGCCAGATTCTTTGGCTTTAGTCTTGATTAGTACCTTATATGGTAATACAAATACTGTTATAATAACTGTGAGTCATGGGGTCTGGCAGATATTCTCTTTGATGTGGTAATTTTTCCAGTGATGTTTTGACAATGTTTTCTCATGTTTGCTAGACACACATTAAAGACAATAGTGTTAGGATATATTTTTTTGACTAAAAAGATGAAGAAGTCATGCAGATATTAGTGGAAACTGTAGTTACATACCAACATGAACATAAGGAATGAATTCTTGGTGAATTTTCAGATTGGTAGAACTTATTTCACATCTCCAACATTTGCAAAACTATGAATAATTTGCAATTTTTACTGATAGAGGCTGGTTGTGTTTCTGAAGCACTCTTTCAGCTTCTGATAAATGCTAAAGTATTATTTAGATTCCAGTGTTCTGCAAATTTAGCCCTGACAAATCAGGAGAACACTGCGTACTTTAAGCGGTACTCATATTCCTGATTTTATGCATCTAAAATGCAAACATCCCATCAGAGTTAGACAACTATGATATGTCTAAAATGGTTAAATAACAGAAGACAGAGAGAAAAATCAAGCACTAGATATATGACTATCTCTCCTGATTAATTTCTTCCATTTATGCACTTTGGGTTTGAAAGCAGGTTTTTGTACTGTCTTATAAGCTAACAGCCATCATTAGGTTTTAATATGCCATTGTGCATTTTTCACCTTTTTTTAAAGATGTCCAGAAAACACTTATAAGAACTTTCAAATTTTAGTGAAAAATGAATGACTATTTTGTTTAAGTTGAGAGGACTTTTTTTTTTTTTTAAAGGTACATAGAAAACTAAAACATCTCAGAGCTTAACTACTTATTTGTGCACTAAATCTTAGTTTTATCAGTCTTAAAAAACCTGATGTGCATAACATTGCTCACTGAGGTACTTTGGGAGCCTTTCTGACTCCTTTTTTGGATATAAAACCCTGCTAGTTTCTGAAAACAGACACAAATGGCTGCCCAAATAAACAGGCTGCTCATATATATCAATAATGGATCTGATTTTAGCCAAATGAGAGCATATAGATATAAAGACCTTTCAACCATGATTAAATAAGTCTGTCCTTAGAAAAAAATACGTGACGTACATATTACTTCTGCTACCTGGTGTGTCGCAAAGGAAAACGAAAAAAAAAAAAAAAGAAAGAAGAAAAAAAGTTACTCCCAACTTCAAATCAAAACCAGGTCCCTTAGCCCAAAACTCAGTAATTTTTTTTTTTTTTTTTAAAAAAGCCTCGAGATAGATCTTAACAATGAGTTAGTGGTCTTTAAAGAGATGCAGTGTTCCACCAAAATGAGTGAATGCAATGCACATCCAGTTGGACCTCCTTCATGAGAGTAATCACGGTCCAGGACCTTCCAATGTGTGTGTCAGGGAAGGATTCACCTCTTCCTGAGGTATTTGTCTAAAATAGATTGAAGGAACTACTTCCTAGAATTTCCTGTTTATCTTCATTAGTTATTAGTGGACCCTAGGTGACTATTTCAGATATAGTTGCCTACATAATAGATGTTCAAAGGTTGGTGAAGCAAATCTCTAACTCACGGCAGAGTACCCAAGCCAATGCACTGTTATGCAGGTAGGAGCCCCCCTTCTGAGGCTTACAGGAAGATATTTGTCTTCAAGAGAAATAAACCTCTGTGCTCTGGATCCCAAAAGAAGGTTATGCATGGTTATTCAAACATATGTACTGAATATTGAGACATACCTTTTCGCTGTCAGTCTAGTCATGATGTACATAAATTATCAGGAGGTATCTCACCCTTCCCTAAGCATAGTAAATCTGGGAACCAGACTTTGCTATAATATGGCTGAAGCCAAGCACTGATGCTCAACCAAATGCTTTGGATCTCATTCAGATTTTTATTGCAGGAAACAAATGAAATGCCACTTATAATTAATTATGCTTGTTTCTTTTTTGGACATACACCTCAAGTCTATATATAACTCAGGCAATGTTTATATGTCTCATTGGATCAAAGTGTTCTTAAAATCTTTGAATTTCGTATGTTTTACTTATAAAATTCTATTGCATGGAGATATAACAAATTCTGCCAATGAAATTGGCAGCTTAATGGGCACTTCAGTATACAAAAATATAATAGATCACCCATAAACTGTAATTTCTATGACTTGAAAAGGAATTTATAAAATGGGAGAAATTCCAAAAATAATTGTATATCACAAAGAAATTTATTTTCTACATGAATTATAAAAATATTCCCACTGCATAATACATACTCTGAAAAATCTATCATTCATTTTCCTGCACACTTTAAAAATTAAATATGCCATTAAATCAATTTTTATGAGCTATAAAAATATGGATAATGTAAATGGAATTTACTTTTTCCATGCAAAAAAAAGATAAAGGTAATGCTTCAAAATTAATTAAGAAAAGTTTGTAATAGAAAAGGTAATGATTTTACACTGTTTAGTGTCAGATGCTTTGCAAGCTACAAAAGATTCTGAATTTCAAATACCTTCAACTTAGAGACACTGAGAGAACCATATAGTCCAAGCATTAGAACAGGACTGAAATACTTTCTTCATTGAAATAAAATGAAAATTTTGATACTGATTTTACTGGGGACAGTACTTCATGCATCATAGGTGAAACCTTCAGAGATCCAAGCAAATATGAAGGGACAGATTATGACTTTCCTCTGTGATGATAAACATGGTGGGTCAGAAGTTCACATGGATTTTGTTTTCTGCCTCCTAATGTGAGACAATTAGTCAACTGAAGTTCACAGTTCAATAAAAAGAAAGAGTTACCAACTGCATCTTGCAGTTCAGGTCTTACATGGAAACAACTGGGTAATTTTGCAGTACTTGCAAGAAAGCAGTGCAGAGGATTTTCCTTGTAGGTCTTTCCTCTCATATTCCTCTGTAAAAGCAACCACAAGGCTGAAAAGAATAACAGAAATTGTAATAATGTTGCTTTTATGATCTCTATGAAGCATAGAGAAAACTTACATACACACATCATTCTGTTGTTTCTTCTGTACCACATGTAAAAATATCTCTCTCTTGTCTGACAAGTTTGGAAAGACATGTATTGCCTTTCAAAATACAATTTACTCCTGTGTCAGTAGCTGTGGAGGCATTAGAGCCTGAAAACTTCAGAAAGGGTCACAGTGCTGCCTCTTGGGATTAGGATGCTTTGAGCGACACTTGCTAATATCATTAATTTCTTTGTATTTGTTGAAGGCTATTGTCCACAACTTACAACTTTTTTGAAAGAACAAGTCGTGTCAGCACACAGTTAATTCCTTACTCTATTACATCACAGAGAGTATTTTATGCCACTTCAGCACGAAACAAAAAATTTGTTTTTTTTTTTTACCAGTGATAAGCAGACATTTGATGTACAAGTGTAACTCAGAGAGCAAACTCACTTTTTTTCTCTACCCATTAATTCCATAATTAGTGTGTGACCATTATCCAGGCACCCCAGTCAGAATAGAACTGCTTCATTTTACTTGGAGTGCAGCTGACTGTCTAATTTAGTATTGCGTAGCTAAGAGTAAGCTCCACACAGCATTAAAATTGCCACTCTGTTTCTCTGTCTTTCTTTTTAAAGCCATAGATATAAACTATGAATAACGTAAGGGGAAAAGTAAACCGCCTTCATGGAAATCTGTGTATGTTTCATCATGTGCGTTTCAATAATACTGGGTTCCCCTTTGGATTGTCCATTGGTCATAATTTCTTGGGGACAATGACTAAATGAAGCACAACACTGTTCCAATTTGCCATTCTTTGAGTTGCTAATTGCTGAAAAGAAAGTTGATCTGATATATTTCTAACAACAAACGCTGGAGCAGAATGTTCTTGCATTTGAAGAAACAAACACATTTTTCCCCTGATCCATTTGCCACTAAATATTGAAGCAGTTAGTCCACATTGGTAACAATTTTTACACACTAGTGACAACTGTCAGTGGTCTTCGTTATGTTTATTCCTCTTATCAGGATATGCTCTGAGATCTGTTATTTCAGGCACTTATTGTACCTCTTTTATAATTTCTCTATGATTCTCTATTTTGATCAAGATTAGGGCCCAGTGGGGTAGATTAGAGTCCTGAAGAGGTAAGGTACAATTAGATTGTCAGTGCATTGACAAGGGGAGCCCTATAAATTAGCTTGTAGGAAAGGGCAGTCTCCCATTGAACCTATGCCACTTGGTGTAAGTCATTAAATACTAATTGGGATGAGGACAGTAAGAGTGATACACTGTGACTGATTGTTGTAATTCAGAGAGCTAGCTAATGCCTAGTCTAAATTAGGAAATCCAAAGCACATTCCAGTTCTCCTTTGCAGCAGTATATTCCAGGTGGTGGCAAGTCTAATGTTTTTTTAGGTGATGGGGATCTCAACAGAACATTCTGCAGTAGACTTTTGCGTGTGTGAACGCATATAACAGAATGGAGATCTAAGGCAAAAATACTGTACAACACAAGAACTGTACAGGTTATTCATATGGAAGTAATGCTAGAAAAGACAAGAGTATTTATTGTTGTACACTGGAAAACAGTGTAGAAAAAGAAGGCCACACATTTAAATGGCTAATTATTCACAATGGATTACTTTTTAGAGATACATTTTTCTTAACAGCATCTGACAGTGTCTTGTAAAATAAGGGATGTCCATCTGTTCTTCAGCTCTGCAAGAAGCACAGAGACTTTGGTGATGACGTTTGGGGTAGATTTCGCTAGTTCTTTCTGTATTAATGGACCTGATGGAGCACTGCGTATTTCTGCATCTATTGTGTTCCTGAAATACAGTTCCACACTTTTCAGTGTAGAGAATAAGATTTCTTATTCTGATATTGTTATGGATGTTATGATAATAATTTCAAGGAGTTTTGTCATTTAACAGAAAATTTCCATTGCATTGTTTTGACTCAAAGAAAGCAGCTGTGATGTAGTAGATTTTAAATCACTTGAGAGCTACACATCTTTACAAAATACTTACCTGTCTTTGGTTCATTTTTTCCTAAAATCAGATAACATGTGGTTGAAGCGTTTAATTCATCCAGGAAAATGGTACACAAATTCTTCAACAAAGTCTCCATCTGCCATGTGGATAACTATTGTATCACAGGCTTTCTCCACAACTCAGATGAGGTCAGTTTGTGTAACTTCTCTTGCCTTGGCAGAAGTGGACGTGAGGTTATTTTTGTAAAGAGCTGCCAATTCATTGACTTGCTCCAGGTCACCTGAAATAGCATTTTTAATATTTTTAAATTTTAACAATATGCACCACTGTTTATGCCTAGATTTCTCATCTGTAGTGTTTTGTATGGTATATCCATATCCAGCATAATGTGAGGAAAGAAATCAAAAAGGCAGCAAAATTGTCCTTCATTCAAAAGACTGAGTAGTCCATGAGAGTCATTAATGGTTGATGAATCCCTCTTCCTGAAATTTATCCATACACCTTCTTAACTCCATACACTCTCTTAATTCTTTGAAGTAGTATTTACAGTTCTTTCTCTGAAATTCCTCTGCATCACCTTTGGTCTCAGCACGCTCTTCATCACTATTTTTTCCAGAACTATATGCTTCAAAACAAACAAGGGAAATACAGACCAATGCACAAAAACCACTCTCAATTTCTGTGCACTATGAAATACAGCTGTTGCGCAATGACATTAAATAGATAGTGATACCATTGCGAGAAAGAACAAGAAAATGGGACAACAAAAATTCTTTTATTAGTGGCTGTACCCCATTCAATCTGCCCCTCACCAGTGCTTTGCCATTTTACTTTTGGGGAATTTGTGTTCACTCACTTCGCATGCTTGAAGAGCAGATTTGATTATTGCGCAAAAACATGCAGCCATTCTTCCTTTTACTTCTAAGTACGACACAGTGTATTTAACAGTACAGCAAAGGTAGGCTGCTCTGCAGGAGAAGGGGGGTAGGATAGGTAGGATAGGTAGGACAAAAAGGCCTCACCAACATGGGTACAGTTCCACAATACTTGAGCAATGCAAGTAGAGCAGGGTTGGTGACAATAGCCAAGAGTCCAAATCACCAGATAAGGCCTGGCAGATGACTTAGGTACAAGCTGAATCCGCAGTTCAGGGTCAAGATCAGGTCTGGAGAGAATAACCATGTTAGCCACACCCCACTGATCACCAGGTGAGCCCATAGTGATGAAGCACTTCCAGGCGGAAGCCAAGAGGTCACGTTCTTTGATCAAGCTAAGGGTTTGAATCAGCAAGGTACACGGCCAGCACGGGCATAGCTGCAGTGGAGCTGCAATGTGGCTCAGACAGGCTTTAAGAGCAACAGCCTCAGCTTAAAATTGCTCCTGAGGAAAAGTCAGGGGAGCCCCTGCTGAGATTTCTTAGCAGAGATGTTGGGAGGGAAACCTTTTCTGAGATTTCTTCAAGCTTTTGTCTCAGGACCTCCAAGGCCAGCCAAGATCTCTCAAACAACTCTCCCTTATCAGAGAGCTGGCCTTGCACACAGATTTCCTCGGCACAGAATTTCTGGGCAGGGGTGGAGCACGCTCAGGGCTCTGGACACCATTGTTCTGTAACATATAGAACAAAATTATCACCACTTGTGATTTACTTACAAGACTTGTCTGTAATTTTGTGAGTTTTCACCCTTAATATAACCTCTATATGTAGTGTATATGCAGTTGAGTAGTGCATTCTGTTCAGCTTTTGATGTCTCCTTAAATTCAGGAAAGGTATAATAATGTCTCAATGATGGATCATCCTCAGATACCATGTCAAATACTGACTCTAAAGTTCCTGATTTTAAAGACCCAAACAATGTCCTTGGATACTCCTTCTTCACATGAACCACAATATTTCAGTACTGAACCACTTGTTAGTAACATGTACTAGTCAGCTATTTCTTGCCTTTGATGTTGAATTTTGCACTAGTATATACCATCCAACTTTTCAGTATTGGACTTTTCAAAAAGTAACAGAAAAACTGCATTTTTCTGATGAGATGATGAACTTTGGATTTTTGTGAGGCTTTCAGACAAATGCTTTAAATCTTTCTACCCTGGTTCAGCCCATGCAGTATTGTATTGTCACCAAGAAAGCAAGAACACAAAAGGAAGACAGCACACATGCTTCCTTACTTATGTTGGCAGTCAATCACAACTGTTAGTAGAATCACTTCTGTTGAAGTATCAACTTATTTTTAGGTATCTCAAATTAGTTTTTGTTGTTGACAAGTGCAATGTCAGCAGGTTGATGTGGTCCTAAATGCTTCATTACTGATTTTTATTCAAAAGTCATTATACTGAACTTGCTTTTCAGCACAAAAACATCTTCCTTCTATTTCTTTGTATAAAGGAGGGTTGACGTTACATACATATACATATACATATATATAAATATACTTATACAATAATTTCTCACCACACTTCACAACAAAAATTACAGGATCTGAGGCACTGACAACTTCTCATTTTCTCCTACAAGCCACTTTTCTTATTCAGCTATGTTTGTCTCAACAACTTTTGATTATTCAAGGAACACTCTGCTGTGGCCCATTATGAAAGTGTTGTATATTTGCAGTTGTACATTTCCTTATCTGGTGTATCACGATGTGAAGCTTGGTGCAAGCATGTACACCATCCATGTCTACCGCAAGAGGAAATCAAGAGTCAGAATAATTTTAACAATGTTTATGAAGCTCTGGTGGGAATGGTCTCCATTATTCTCAGGGTAAAGAGTTGTCCCTGAGTCTGAACATGTATTAACCACTCTTTACCATATCCTGTTTCAGTTAAAAAAAAAACCCAAAAACTTATTCATGCAGGCCTGAGGAAAGCAGTGATATGCTCCGACAGTTTTGTGATCTGGATGACTGAAGGCTTATACTGAGAAATGTTTCAATAGCAAAGTCCAAACACAGCTAAATCCTCTAAGGTTCCACTAAATATTTTACTGTTTCATATAAAGCATAGTAAATTTCACAAGAAGTATAGTTAAAAACTATACAGTTGCTTAGGGTGTATAATTGGAATATTTGATCTCAAATCATAATTCTTGCCTAAAGTTCTGATCTTTCTAGTTGGTACATTTGGTTTTGAGGTGATGCCACCTTCTCTTCTGTTCTTTTTGCAAGAAAAGTTGATATGCCACAAAAACTTGTTTCTGAACAAGACTCCAGAAGTCTGAATGGGACATAGACACTATTTCCTTCATTTATTTTCCAACGTGTGTGTAAAACTACTGTAAAAAATTTGCTGAAATGCCTGGCTAAGCTGTCAGCAGTGCAGATGACATACCTGCCTCTTCTCAAAAACACTTCCCATGTTATTTATTGTTGAAATCAATCAGATGAAGAATAGTTGATGAAATCTGAACTCTAACTGGCTTAAGATGACAGTGGAAGGACAAGAGAAACTTGCGAAAGCACTTATCTTTCCTACAGTCCTTCAGAGTTTTTAGTCTCCATTCAATCCCTTTCTCTTTAAGTTATTAGGTCCTCCTGTCCTTTTGAATTTCTCAAATCTAAGAGAAAATAACTATGCTAGCTAAAAAGGAAAAAAAAAAAAAACCAACTAAACAACAACCTCTACTGGTATATTTAGAAAGAACTTTTATCTTCACTTATTCAGCTTGTGAAATCTTCAACAAAAGATGGGTGTTTGAGAGAGATTTATATTTTTATAATCTATTTAATTTAAATCTAATTTTCTATCTGGATAAAACTTTGTAAAAACACAATCTTCATCATAATATAAATTGCTGAATATATTAAGCTTGTAATATCTGGAGTAGATAGAAAAGACATGAGAAAAGCTCTTTCAGTGGTGACCTGTTACTTAAATGAAATTATAGTAACTTTCCCAATTAGACAACACATAACAAGGCCTTATTGCCAAAAGAAATCATGAGAGGACTGGTAGGTCAGATGCAAGCACGATCAGCATAAGATATTTAATGAGAGAATATTGCCCTAACTCAATAGTGACTTAATCTGCCTTTTGCCTTGCATTTAGCTCAGTCTAAGAACAATGAATATACATTGGCCATTTCTACAAAATTTCAAAACACTTTCAAAATTTAGCTCTGATAATGAAATGTGAACTGAACTAGATTCTTTGATCCATTTTTTTTTAATTGTTATAAACGAGATAGGAAATATGTACTGTTAATCTGTTGCCTTGCAACAATTTCCATTGTTAAATACTGCTGAATGCCTGTATTAAATTCCTGTGACAGAATTCCCATTAAGTAAACTGTGAGAGCTATTTTTCTTTCTCACAGATCACATATGTGCCAGTATGTGGTAGAAGAAAGTGAATACAAAGGCAATCACTCATATTTTCATTAGTATTTTAAAACATGTTGAGTTGTCTACCTTTAATTAAGTGGCATGTGCAGTAGATATATATGGAGATGATGTCAAATTATATGTGTGATTGAGTTACTTTGGTAGATCTGCATATGTATAAAAAGATGAAACAGGTAGGTAGATAGGTAGATAGGTAGGGATGGAGAAAGAGGTAGATACACATATATAGACTCTGCATTTCAGGAGAAAAACATTAGAAATTCTATCCATATACTTTGTTTAGAAGAAATATTAAATGAATGGTCATAATTTAACCCCACCTGATATAATTGGTTTATTTAGAAGAACATATAGCTAGCATTTTTGAGAAAAAAAAGTCATAAGAAGTCATTTAATATAATACAAAATCAAATTTATAAAGCATTCCATAATAATTTGATAATTTGGCTATTGCTTATACCTTACTATTAAATCATATTATGCTGTATTTAGTATTAATGATTTTGTCAGTATTTGCAGTGAAGAACTCATGATTATACAGTAACTTAATAAATTATCAGAAATCTAAATACTGTTTAGACATTGACTGATACACAGGTAACTATGGACAGGTATCTATGCAGCTGCTACATTACATAACTCCTGTGGCAGACTTATTGTGTCTGAAAAAAGAAAACTTACATAAATGGATACTCATTGTTCCAGCTTCCACTAAAATTAAGACCTTAGGCTGGGTTCACCATATGCCATTAAAATAATCTATTTGAAAACTGTGGTACAAGTGGATTTTTTCCCATGGAAAACAGAAAGGTATTTCTAGAGATGGGTTCACATGTTAAGTTGATTCACCTTTTTGAGGTGCTTATCCGTCCACATTGACAGTAGATAAGAGAACCTCGTTTAATTATCAAAATTTAGTGGAGATAAACTTGTATTTAGGTTTGGTGTTTTTTTTTTTTTTTATTCTTCCACAAGTCCTCCATTCTGGAGAAAAAAAATCAGTTCTCTCTCAGTAAAATATTTATTTTTAAAAGCAAGGAGGAAAACTCCTGATCAAACAGCGGCATCGAAAGCCTGAACATAGGACAGGTTGAACTAAAGGGATTCAGAAGTTTAGGCAAATATTTATGTGTGTCGGAATATAAATAATGCCTCCTTAAGTAGGGTCTAGTCACAGAAGAGAAATTATAGCAGGCATTCAAAGTAACAGGACTTGTAAACTCATCATACATTTACAAAAAAAAAAAGTATTTTCTGATCCACTAATAACATCTGTCTGCCAATCAGAATACAAGGATATGAATACTGTAAAAGGTATTAAGATACCTATTGTGATCCAAAATTTATGTTTTGATATTAAGAAAGTCTGTAGACACTTTGGTTTTATCAGAATGCAAGGAACTAATAAATGAGAAACAAACATATTAAATAATTGGATTAAATTCATTTCTCTAGTTGGCTGTGACCAATTTCCTTCCTATGTTTTATAAAATAGAATAAAACAGAAGCTTTACAGATTACTGGATTTAGATCTGGAGGCTTTTCTTTCATTAGTTTTTGTGTGTCGGTGCTTTTTCTGTGCAAATAGCTTTTTGTTTATGGAAATCTCTGACAATACCACATAATTTCTTTACCTTTTGGGACAATAGGAGATAAACATCCATGAAAATAGCATACTGGAAATAAAAGCAAGAATGATAAATTAAGCATTTAACATTAAAATCCCTTTATTAAAAACTAAGTTAATAAAGATAAAATTGTTTGATCCTGTTGTATACTAAAATAAGTTTTCTTGGCATCTGTGTTCCATTTGCTCGATTCAGCTTTCTTTCACAGTCATATGAAATAATTGATTTTTGACATTGTTTTTCATTTTGCTCTATCCCTGTGAAACTCTTTAGCTTTAAAAATATTTTTTCTTTATTTTCTTTTATTTATTACTTGTCTTTTAAATTGGACATTTTGATAATATGATGGTTTTAAAATTATATACAATTGCATGAGGTGCATTTTGTACCTATTCTATTACCATACCTTCTACCATTCCTGACATCTTATAAATGAAAAACACTGTTACAGGCTTTAAAAATGTTATGAATATCTTCGAGGAAACTATTATTAACATTCTTAAAATATATACCAATTTTTCAGAAGCAAATATCTGAATCAGTAAATACTTCAATGTGTGTTATATAATGATCTGTACAAAAATAATTATATACCTTAAAGTTAATTTATAAACATTTTTAAATATATATTATACTGTTTGTGACTATCATAGATAACAGTTAAGAATAAGATCTAGAAAAAAAAAAATTTTTTTTTTGCCTTGAGCAGATTTCATCTGACAGCAATTTCTTATCCAAGGATTCGTAATAGTATAGTACTAGAAATAAAAATGAATACTTTGGAAAGTTTTGATGAAATTATTTTAACTATTTCTGAGTTTATTTAAGGTATTAATTTATTCTTACACATACCTACTTGTCTGATACTTTTTCTGTTAATTACTTCAGAATGTAGCTGAAATTGACAGAGACACTCTTGACGTTTGGTTTCATACTCTTGCTGTTTACTGTGTTTTGTTTTTCATTTGAATCGATCTAAAAATTAAGATATGCTTTAAGCTATATTTTGTTCGAAGTCACAGTAAATTAAAGGGAAATATCACAAATTCACAAAATGTGTTTAGCTTTAATTTCTCTTGAAAAGTCATATATAACAATACTAAACATTAAAGTCTAAAATCTAAGGTCTAAGTCTACAAAGGATAATAAACTTTGTGAGCTTCCTAACAACCCAGTAAAATAATGATCTTTTTGTGCTTGTCAATGTAAACAATTTCTTCAAGTGACTGAAAGGGTAGAATTCTCTCCATAAGCTCTTATTCCTTGTCATATTAGCCATATATCATGAAGTTTGTATTATCTCCACCTTAATACTACTTGAAAAAGCAGCTGGTTCTTTATTAAACTTTCTTTTGACTACAGTCAACAGAACTTAATCTCCTGGAATGGACTTCATCCTCATGATGAGAGCCTACTACTGAAGAGGCTTTAAGCACTTGCAACTTCACTAGCATCAGTCCCTTTGGGTTTATGCTGAAGTCAAAGGAAAGTCAAGCCTGCAGAGTAAAGCTTATCTACTTCACTCAAAAGAAGGTGAATGAATGACTGAATGTGTGTGATATTGCAGATCCTTAAGACTGACCTGGAAACATATGGAAAGTAGCTTTTTTTTTTTTCTGGTACTTGCTTTGTGAAGATACAATACTTAAGCTGCACCTCTAACTGAAATGATTGGATGGTACTGGATGCAAACATTGGTTGGTGCTTATCTATTGAGGATCTCAGAAACCAAGAAATGGCTTTGCCTTGATGGTCTGTATTGAGGACATTGAATAAGTGTTTAACCCTAGTAAAATATAAGCAAGCATCTTACTTCTTTTCCCAAAGCTCACAATGTGCAGAAGGAACAAGGACAAAAAAGAAAGATAATTAAATCAGAACTTAACAATGTTTTGGTTTGAAACTCTTGGCATTTCTTCCTCTATTTCTTGGCTTCCAAGGTCAAGAAGCATTCATCCTGACAAGTAGGAAGTAAAATACATTCCTTGCAATACAAAAAAAAAGTTTGAATTTCTTTCTCCTGAATTAGTGACAGAGCTGGTCAAGTGTTTACAAACTGTATCAGATTTAAAATGTAACTACCATCTAGTTGATAATTTAATTTCCACACAAAGTTTAAGTTCTAAAATAACTCACCTTTATAAGGATATAGGCGAATTAATAAAGGTCCTCATAAACTGATGAAGATCCAGGTTATAATGTTTTTCAGCTTACCCTGTGGACATTTCTTTATATCTCATCTTTATTGCTAGGTAGTTTTTCAGGCTGTGTTCCCACTCTCATTTCGTATATGCAACACTAAAACTGTATACTTTAAGGGAAAGCTGGGCCGCAGAAAGAAAGTACGCACAAATGTCTCATTGAGTTTAACAGGTACTGATCATCCTTTCCAAAATTGTGACAGTCTAGGGCTATGTTCTCTCTTCATTTAATTCAATTCTACTTCATTCTCAACTCTGTTCCCTTTTGACTCCACAACTCTCCAAAATATGCAAGAGGAACTTGTACAAAAACTTCGTTAATTTGTCTTACAGTGCACAGAGATGAATAACAAGAAATAGATAATGTAGTTAATGAAGGTTTTTCTTATTGCTTGTGGTGGTTTAACCTTAACTGGCTGCCAGGCCCCCCCAAGCCACTCTTTCACTCCCTCTCCTCAACAGGACATGGTTAGAAAATAAGATGGAAAAGCTCGTGAGTCAAGGTAAAGACACTGAGATTACTTACTGATTACCATCATGGACAAAACAGACTTGACTTGGGGAAAATTAATTTAATTTAGTGCCAATTAAAAATAGAGTAAGATGGTCAAAAACAAAACCAAAAACCTAAACCACCTCCCCTCCCCATCCCCTTTTTCCTAGGCTCAACTTCACTCTTTCATTCCCAACTTGTCTACCTCCTTCTCTCCTCCTTGAGCAGTGCAGGGAGGATGGAGAATGAGGCTTTGTGGTCATTTTGTAACAGTTCTTTGCAGCCACACCTTCCTCCTCACACTTTTCCTCTGCTCCAACCTGGGTCCTCTCCATGGGCTACAGTCCTTCATGAATTGCTCCAGCATGAGTCCTCCACAGGCTACAGTTCCTGCTAGGAGCCTGCTCCAATGTGAGCTCTCCACAGGCTACAGCTTCTTTCAGGGCATGTCTGCCTACTCTGGTGTGGGGTCCTCCATGGGCTGCAGTGTGGGTATCTGCGCCAATTATGTCCTCCATGGGCTGCAGGGGAACAACCTGTTTCACCATGGTCTTTTCCATGGGCTGCAGGGGAATCTCTGCTCTGGTGCCTGGAGCACCGCCTCCCCTTCCTTCTTCTGACCTCAGTGTCTGCAGCATTCTTTCTCTTACATTTTTCTCGCTGCTTTCTCTCACAGCTGCTGCACAGTGGGTTTTACACTTTCTTAAATGTGTTATCATAGAAGTCATCTTGTTCAAGCCCCTGGCTCAAGCAGGGCCCCCTAGAGCCTATTGCCCAGGACCATGTCCAGACGGCTTTTGAATATCTCCAAGGATGGAGACTCCACCACCTCTCTGGGCAACGTGTGCCAGTGCTCAGTCATCCTCACAGTGAAAAAGTGTTTCCTGATGTTTAGATGACACATACTGTGTTTCAGTTTGTGCCCATTGCCTCTGGTCCTGTCACTGGGCACCACCGAAAAGAGCTTGGCTCCGTCTTCTTCACACCCTACGTTCAGTTATTTGTATACATTGAGAAGATCTCCCTGAGCCTTCTCATCTCCAGGCTAAACAGTCCCAGCACTCTCAGCCTTTTCTCATATGTGAGGTGCTCCAGTGCCTTAATCATCCTTGTGGCCCTTCTCCTTGAACTCTCACCAGTATGTTCATGTCACTCTTGTACTGAGGAGCCCAGAACTGGACACAGAACTCCAGGAATGGTCTCAACAGTGCTGAATAGAGGGGAAGGAACACTTCCCTTGACCTGCTGGCAAACTTTGCCTAATTCAGCCCAGGATACCATTAGCTTGTTTTGCCACACAGGCACATTGTTCAACTTTTTGTCCACCAAGACCCCAGGTTCTTTTCTGCAAGGCTGCTTTCCAGCAGGGCAGCCCCCAGCTCATACTGGGAGTGCAGGAATTTGTATTTCCCTTTTTTGAACTGCATTTTGAAATGTCAGCCCATTTCTCCAGCCTGTTGAGGTCCCTCTGGTTGGCAGCACAACTCTCTGGTGTATCTGAATGGGGTTGTCCTCCCTGGGTGCAGGACTTTGCACTTTCCCTTGTTGAACTTCATGAGTTTCCTGTCAGTCCATTTCTCCAGTCTGTGAGAGACTAGAGTTGAGACTTCTCCAGGCTGGAGTTAAGACAGTGGAATTGATTTGAGATTAACAGCAAGAGGCAACAGATATTTGTGTTTTCAGGATATTGGTTTATACTGTTATGTGGGAGATTATTTAGCTCTGAGGAAGGTAAATATGCTTTCTTTTGTACAGGAACTCTATTTTGTTCTGGAGAAAGATATCCCACATATATTGCCAAAAAGAAAAATAAAGATCAAGACTAATTTCCCTCAAAGCTTAATGTTAGCCGTTTGTTCCTTAATTTTTGTTTTCTTGGCTTTCAAATGGTACCAGGCACATAAGAAGACCTACTATGGCACAGAACACACCAGTATTTTAATAAATTCTAGTCTCCTGTCAGTCCTGAAATGATGTCATGTATTCATAGCACGATGAAAGCAAGGTAAAATCAAAATGAATAGTATATAGTTCTATTTCATTTTACTGGTAAATTTATTTGATTCATAAGCAAAAGACTGTCGATGATTACCTGTTCTGTGAAACATGATTGAAGGCCAGGCAAAGACAGGGAATACATTTCTGTAAATAAAAGTCTTTTTTTTATTCTCTTGTGTCCTTTTTTGAGGATGAATCATTTTGCAGACTTCATTCCACAGAATTTCATGGCAGACTACTTTTTAAACCACATAATCACACTCATTTTTAGCTTACTTTCTCCTTATTCTGATTTTTGTTTTTTTTCTGTGACATGAGTTCCTGACATCAGTCTTCCTTGTAATGGGTTGTTTATTCATATAATAACCACTCTCAAATTTGCCACATTCATTGACATTCTTAGCAAAGAAGAGAGAATGAATGTACCTTTAATGCAGAAAAAGTTTTTTGCACAAGTTAGAAAGTGTCTTTAGATAAAGATATTTCAGTAAGGATTTTATGTTAGCTTCCATGATCCGATGTGAAGGAAATAACTTCAAAATAAAATTTTCCAAAATAAGTAACATGCTGGAATGACGCGTCCATTTTTTTCTATGATATAAGCAGTATTTTATCACGTTGCAACAAAACAGTCAAAAAAAAAAAAAAAGAAAAAATCCATATTCCTTGGATAAATTTGGTGATAGTTTTTAAGTGGAAGATTTTTGGTTGTTCTACTCATTCCTTGTCTTTGCATCACAGTTCACCAGATGATTATTCATTATGCAATGATATTTTGATGCTTGAAAGGCAGCACTGAGTATATCTTGCAAGTAACACAAACAATTTAGAAGGAATCCATTCTCTGAAGTATTGGTGTTCACTGCATTATATACACACTGTTATGTACAGGAGCATCCAAAATAATCTTGAGGGGAAAACAGCAGGTCAGGCATATCACTTGGTATCAGAGACATGTTTGAGGTTAGCTCTAGGATGCTGCTGCTGATCTTCTTAAGGGACACCCAGGGACACTTCAAGAGTACGGGACTTCAAGGTTAAACTCACTGCACAGTGCAACAATGATCAAAATCACATTCTCATCACAGGTTTTTTGACATCATGACATGCAAAGTATGTGAGATATATTAACAGGCTGAATTCAAGTTGGCTGCCAACATATTAAAAAATAACACAGATATACTAAATATGAGATTAATCCAAGGTTTGGTGGAATGAAATTCACACCAATATCAGGTCCTACAGTAAGCTTGAAACTAGGAGTGACCTTGGAAATTCTTTAGGAGATAAAGTGTGGGTACAGATAAATAACCCAATTGTTAGCAAGTTTATTATAGCACTTAACAGAATATACTATTAGCTGACTGTCGTGGTTTAATCTGGCAGGCAGCAAAATATCATGCAGCCGCTCGTTCACTCCCTCCACCCTGCAGTAGAACGGGGAGAGAATCGGAAGGGTAAGAGTGAGAAAAACTCGTGGGTTGCGATAAAGACAGTTTAATAGAACAGAAAAGGGAAAATAATAATAATAATGATAGAATACACAAAATGAGTGATGCACAATGCAATTGCTCACCACCCGTGCTGACCGATAACCAAGTAGCGATCGCTACTTCCTGGACACGCCTACCATTCATATACTGAGCATGATGTCACATGGTATGGAATACCCCATTGGCCAGCTGGGCTAGCTGTCCTGGCTGTGCTCCCTCACAACGCTTGTTTTGTTTTGTTTTGTTTTGTTTTTTTCTTAAGCTGAATGTCCTTGACTAGCAGAGTACTTAGCAGCAACTGAAAACATCAGTGTGTTATTAATGTTCTTCTCATACTAAATCCAAAACACAGCACTAGGAAGAAATTTAACCCTATCCCAGCCGAAATCAGGACATTGACTTGAACTCTCTCTCTACCATATCCAGAGTCCCTAAAATTAAATCCCTAAAAAATCAATTTAATATCAAAAACATTTGACCATATTGTTGTTTGGCTAACTTATTTGCTGTCTGGAATTATCTTTGTTATTAATATTATATGTTGCTATGATTATTAATGACATACCTTAGATCCTCATTCTTTCACCAGTTATTGCAATGTCTTCTGTGTGAGAGCAGGGGAAAACTTTGTGATATCTATAAAACCAGGAAGTTCTTTTCTCTGCTCAGAAAAATGAACGCTGTAAGTAAAAGTAAACACATATGGAAAAAAAAAAAAAAGAAAGAAAGAAAGAAAATTCCGGGACATCTCAACCAAAATCTTCAATTCCATAGCTTTTTCCTCATGTTTTTTATGCCCAGTAAAGTCTTAATTTCCATCCTCCATCAACTGTGTTTTTGATTGCCTAGAGAATTCCTTTCCCTTTGTTTGCTCCATGCCGGGTCAGATTGAGAAAAGCTGTTATTCTTTAAAATTGGGGAAAAAAATCAACATAATCACAAGGAAAATATATATTAACTGCCAGGGATATTTGCTATGAGATACTTTTTTCTTGAAAGCTAAGCATGATATATTGGAAAGTTGTTATAGTATATTAATTACCTTGAGAAAAAGAAAGGCAAAAAGTAAAACCTCTGACTTTAAACTCACTATTCCTTTTCTACTTCTATTATAAACTCTGATGATGGCTGCAAAATTCTAGCATTCTAGCATGTATCACTTCTATATATGTCACTCTTCCGGTGAAATGCTTGTTTTGAGACTTAAGAGAAGATTTTAATTGACATGGGTTGCTCTATGTCACAATATCTTAGACAATTTCCTACATTCAAAAATGTCTTCAGAACATTTCTGCCTTCCTGTAAATGCAAAAGCTGATATTTGTTTTCTGGTAGCAAGCAGGGGAATCATAGCTTTCTGCCGGGCGGAAAAGTATCATAAAAATTGCAAGAGAAGGGCCAAACAAATAGATCTCTAATGGGACATATGTTTATAGATCCAGTGTTTATTCAAGTTTTGCATCTCTGATGCAGGATCCTTAGGAGACTATTTCTACAGTGAAGAGTTCTTCCTAGACCTAATTCTTATCAACTGTGATGACTATTTACAATTTCTTTCTGGGTATTCCCTCACAAAAGGCACAGCAGGGAATAAGACTATTGTAAGCCTGTAGTTCAAGAAATGTTATTAACGTTGTTGAAATTGTCAATACCAGGGAATTGGGGACCACTGTGATGAAAAAGAAAGTCTGAGCAATTGAGACACTAGCAAAATCTCAGGAATTCAAATAAGCATGTATTTGTTCTGTTCAATTAATATGTAATCTGTCTTTAACAACTAAGAATCAAACCTTAAGGACACATACTAGTGAAGCACTAAGTATATGCTATGATGTTGGTTCTGATGGTTGCAGTCTTTCCTGATTCTTAGTTTCCAAGGCTGACAGAGCCACACTCTGGGGAGCCAGGCTGAAGGAAACCAAAACCAAAGGGGTTATCTTCTCTGTGCCCCAAACTCCGGTGGGTATCACTGGTATTTATATACACTTTTCAATAGGTCAATATCTGTCTAGTCTGAAGAATTACTTGCTGTTTTCATAGGTTAAAAACCAGATGGCTCTGATTTCTGGAGTCTGGTTTGTATCAGCTCATTCGGATGCACGTTTGCAGCTGCGTGCTGGTCATTTGATTCCCTCTGGTAGCTACAGGCTACTGGATACTGTTATCTTGGTCTTACTATTCTATGCCAAGCCATATTACAAAATATGCTTGGGTGAAAGGTAGACAGAATAAAATCACAAATAGGCCTGAACCATTGCTAATTATCTGGCTGCAGCACTGATAATAACAGAGGGTTAGAGACTCTCTGTTAGTTCTGCCAGCCTCAGGACTGGACCTTGTTGAACTTGCTTTACCCAGACTTGTTTTAAGGCTTGTCTGAAGCTTTTTTTTTGTTGTTGTTGTTGTAAAAACAATTGTTTAGCAATCACTAACACACATCAGCTGTGTTCCAAAACCTGTTCCATTTTTTAGTTTGAGCTAGAATTATGGACTTCCATACACTGTTAGAGCAAAGCTCCCTTGACAAGCAGAAGGTATCTGTGGGCCAGTCAGACTTTAAAAATCATCTACTTTGGCCACCAAAAGAACATAACTTCTTCTGGCTCCATCACAAAGAGGAAGGGGTCTTGAAATCACTTTCTGAGCAAAATGTCCTGTTTAGGTTCATTAGACGACCTTAATTTCTCCCTGAATTTAAATTGTTCTGAGACTAGCAAATAATATTTCTCTAGATTAACAAGAAACTTACCAAATTAGTTTTGCCATTGATAGGCACATAAAAATGAATCGCTTCATAGGTTGTAATGAGAAAATATACAATATGATAAAACAATATATGTTTCCTTATAGTCATATTTAAATTCTTGCTTATAGAATAAAGTGAGGAACTATGAGGTTCAGTACAAGTATTCAGCATAACCGTATCAAAAAAGAATGCCTTGAGTTTTTAATTTATTAAAAAAAAAATCTTATTAATAATAGGGCTTATAGACCTACTATTGCATAAGTATATATTTAAATATATTTATTTCATAACAGTATTAGTAAGATAGAAATGGTATTTCTACATTATTTACACAGAATATTAAAAATACAAATTATAGCTCACATATATGTTGGATACATGATTTATTCAACTGATATTGTTTGAAAACAAGAATAACATGCCCTACTATGAATAGCATTGCATAAAATTGCAGAAAATCATCAGAAAATAAATGAATTTAAGTCTTGTCTAAACTCACTTGCTGAAAGTATTTGTGAAGTTATAAACATGATGAAATAGAGTCCAGGCAGGTACTGAAGTTCATTTCTCCTTTCCTGTAACTGTTAGATTCTTTATCCTAAGCAAGACGACCATGAATGTCTAAATATAATTATTTACTGTAGGTTTTCTCTGAACATGTCATGAGATAAAAGTAGTGATTAATTACACCAGTAGTTCTGTCTAAAAGGTAGGCATTTAATTTAAAATTGTTGCCCAGGCTTCTTCTGTAGTCAATGAGGAAACAGGTATTTCCAGAAAGTATTTTGGTTAACTAATCTAGAGGGAAGAAACTGGCCTCTGAGAATTCCTTTTTCTTTTCTCAGGTTATAGAGAGAGTTTAGAGTAGCTACTAAAAACATAAACTTTAAATACCTGCCTATATTCAGGTATTTAGGTTCACTGAATCTCTCACTAAACATTTAAAGTTTCCAGAAAAAAATGAAAAGATACTGCCAGTATTTTTTGGTATATGCTTCATTTTACAATCATTGTATCTTCCCTACAAAGTTTCTATGTATATGTTCTCCAACAAGTGAGGTAGATTTTAAAAATAAATTTAATTTTATCCAATTTGATTATGAAGGTAAATTACTGGCTAGTCAGACAAACTTTCCACAGAATCCACAGTAGTAGAGGTAAAGTTGGGGAGGCGGGAAAGAACCATAGAACTTTGTTTTCAGGCAATTTCACCCTATCTATCATAAACCTTACAGGTAAAATGTAACAGATATGATTGATATGATAAACAATTGCTTTCTGACCTACTAAGCAAATAGATCTGTACAAAAATAACTCATGTCAAGAGTAGGGTCCAACTTATGGCCATTGTACTATTCTAAGAGTAAATTAAAACACACTGGTGGTAATAAATGCCATCTGAGTGCAACATGATAAATGCATTGTGTCTCTAAAATCAAAATGCCTGGCTGGAGAAACAAACTAAACAATAAAAGTATGATTGTGAGTGGATTGGCTTCAGAAAATAAAAAGCACAAAACCATATTCAATATCATATTGCCATTACACCCCGGTGACCCACTATGTATTACGTTTAGAAGTGATTGGAAATGTTTTAATGCAAGTGGTCTGACCACTTTCCTATTCCATGTTCTTAGTTCACTATTTCTATCAACTCTCCCTCCTCTATGTCTTCCAAAAAGCCACTGAAACCCCCTTAGAATGATGAATGACAGGTCCAAAGCTGATAAGAGCTTAGTGGTCTGTCTGCAAAGTCCTTTCCTTTATGTTGCTTCGTCAAAAAGATAAGAATGTTTTTTTTAAACTCAAAGTCCAGATGTAAATAAAGTATAAACTGGAATGCAGGTGGTCATTAATTTCCTTTCCATCTCCAAGACATCTCACATTTTCAAGGCACTGGAGATATTTGTTTTTGCCAAAGATATTTCTTTTGCGTACCAAGGTTCATAATTTCTACTTTTACCCTTTTAGATATCACTGCTGTCTAACAGCTAGGGGTTTCGGGATTGTAGGGACACTGTGATGCAGGATGTCCAGAGTCACTGCCTGCATCCTCCATTGAAAGATAAGCATGGGCTCTCTTCCTCTCAGCAGATTCTCTTCTTCAAAGGAGATTTCCAGCCCTCTTCTGTGATTCTTTTTCTTTTCTTCCTTTGCCTTTTATTCCTATAGTCCACAAGGTTCTTTATATCACTATGTTCAGTTACTCACCAGATAAGGAAACATCTTCCTGCTTCTTTTGGAACATTCCCCAGCTCAGTCAATGTCTTTTTAGAGGTACATGACACACAAATTGAGAACAGATATTGTTACTCAGTGCAGCTTTTATGCATAGATGAAATGAAAACATTCTGAAATACAGAGTTTTATAGGATGAGAAAACAGCATCTGATATTTCCCGAGATTTATTGTTCTTTGAATTGTTTGTCAGGATATTATATATTGATTCCTTGCTTAATAAAAATGGAATGGAAAAAGGGTAGAGCAACAAACACTGGAATCAAACCAGAAGATTTGAAAAGGAGGTACTAAATGGTTTTGAATATGCAGCACAAAGAATAAATTGCAGCAAATTAGTTCCAGTCATTTGCTTTTACTCTCTTTGAAAATAGACAAAAACATTTTCAAAAATAAGACTTCAGAAAAAGTCTTTAATGTTTTCTTTACTGTAGGCTACCTCAGTAACATCATTCAATTCTTATTAGAGGTACATGCATGGCCCATGAATTATCGAATTCATACTTATTATTCTGATTGAAGGCATAATTTCTTCCTTGAGAGAACACTAATGAAGAAGATGCTCATTCCAAGGGCACTCCACCAAATTCATGATTGGGTTCAAACTGAGATATTTAAGATCAATAGAACATAACATAGCTGTAGTTTTATTTATATAAATAAATTTCTATATTTAGAAATGAACAATATATTATTACAAGACAAACAGGAGGAGTTTTCATAGCTGCCTGTAGCTTTTGTTAAAGATGTACTTGTTCCTGTAGCTTTTTCTGCTCTGCTCCACTATATGCCTCAAAGCATACGAAATTACCCAGAAATCTTAAAAATTGTAAAAGTTTAGGTCTTGATCCTAAAACCAACTCTTCATCTGTTATGTTTCTATAGAGATGCAAGTCAAGAAGTCATTTTCTAGTTCAAAATTCTTTTCTTCTCTACAGTTGTACATTTTGAATGACAATAAAGAAAGATGTTTTCTTTTGAAGTTTCCCATTCGTATCTTTCAGCCTGTGCAGATATTTCGGATATTCTAGAGAATCTCAAATGGCATTAGATACCTATGTTTATGGCACTAAGCCATACCTTTCTCTTGACTGTTTACAGGAGCTTAGAAACATGGTTCATATGGAGACATTTAGACACCTAAATTTAGATATCTGAATTTGGAGCTGAATCCCAGTACAATGTAAGTAACATGCAAAAATCAGTAACTAAACAAACAAATAAACAAAAACAATAACAAAAAAAGAAAAGGAAGAAGGAAAACACCTTAATTAACGATTTCATAAGATATGTTAAATAGGATTTTCAGGAAAATAAGGTGTACATAAAAAAAAAAAAATAGAGAAACATAATATTTTCCATCTCCAAAATCCATGATTAGGCCTTAAACCTGTTGTTTGTATGCCATGAGAAATTCCCATATGCCTCACTTGACTTATGTACTGGAAAAACAGCTGCACTATCTTTAGAAGGTACTCCTATCTCTCTAGCACTCTGTGAAAAACACAGCTTTTTTTTCTTGCTTAACATAACCAAATTATTTAAACTTGGATTTAAAAAGGTTCTAGTAAAGTGATGAAACTTTATATACGTTTTGATATTGGTTTAAAATTGATTGTACAAGTTTTATGTCTTTACATTTAAGTTAAACTGACAGGAATAGCTTTAATAACCTATAGCTATTCACTGACAGATAGATTGGCTAATAATCTTAATTTTCATGTTTTCAGCAGTTTTCCTGATGTCGTGGTTTAACCTGGCAGGCAGCCAAATACCACGCAGCCGCTCACTCACTCCCCCCCAGCCCCCAGTGGGACGGGGAGAGAATTGGAAGGGTAAGAGTGAGAAAAACTCATTAGTTGAGATAAAGACAGTTTAATAAAACAGAAAAGGGAGAATAATAATGATAATGATAAAATATACAAAATAAGTGATGCACAATGCAATTGCTCACCACCCGCGCTGACCGATAACCAGGTAGCGATCGGTACTTCCTGGATCACGCCTACCATTCATATACTGAGCATGACGTCACATGGTATGGAATACCCCATTAGCCAGCTGAGCTGGCTGTCCTGATGATGTTCCCTCCCATCTTGTGTACCTAGCTCAGTCAGTAGGCATGGGAGGTGTCCTTGGACTAGGAGGGTACTTAGCAACAACTGAAAACATCAGTGTGTTATCAACATTCTCCTCATACTAAATCCAAAACACAGCACTAGGAAGAAATTTAACCCTATCCCAGCCGAAACCAGGACACTTGAATATACAGACCAATTCTAATATTTCAAAGACTGTTTTGCTATTTTCTGTGTTATATTCTCTTCACCCATGCAGGTGAACTGATCTTTAATACGTCATTCTATTATATCTGTTATTTTTGACAGTTGATGTTTAATCATGTTGTCATCTAATCATGCTGAAAGTACATAATTGTTTTTAAGATAGGTGTATATATAGTTTTCTCTTACCTACCTTTTTTCATCAGGCAGCTGGTTAAAAAAACCAAGCATTCAAAAAAATAAAGTAGTATCAAGTAAGAGTGTTAATTTCCTTACTATTTTGACATCTTTTGAAATCATGTATTTGCCTCCATTTATTCTGGCTTTGTTTGATATCGTCTCTAATGGAAAAGAAAGAAAAGGATCCAGGTCACACACACTTGCTCAAATCATATTTCCAATGATCGAAAAAGGACTCAAGTAAGTAACAGAAAAATAAATTCAAAAAGACTCCAACAGGAATTTAAAGACAACTTCACATGTGCAAAACTGTTTCTCTGCAGTTTCTAAAGGAGTGGACACAGACAAGTACAACAGAAATCTAAAGGAAATATACTCTGTTCTCTGTAAGACGCTTAAGTATCACTGGCATTGTGACAATAGGTTTACTTTACTACAATTTTTATTTCTCTTTGTAGTGCAAATGATTCAAGAGCGAGTACTCCTTTTTTTCCTCAGGTATGTGCAATAGCATTATTTCCTCAGCCTAAATAAAAGAGAAGAAAGAAAACCACTTAGTTCCTAGTATGGGACACTGCCAAGTATAGCATTGGCTGATGTAACTACTTTTCAGTACTTATCATTAGAAATTCCAGAGCCATGAAGACAAGCAATTGAAAAACATGTTTGAAAAAAGAACTTTTGAGATCCCTGTAGGGGGGGAAATGAAGCAGTCTTCATAAGAAAGTCAAATATTAATCCTAAATTTCAGCATAACAGGTTTCTCGTGAAGAGGATGACATAACAGAAACAGTAATGGAAAGATTTCACAAGCAAAGTCAACTACTGATCTTACAAAGAATGACATCTCAGTATTCAAAACTGTATTCGAACTCCTCTGAAGCTGGAGCTTGGAAGTTTCACATCTGAGAAATAAGCCAGTGCCAACACCTAATACTTTTTAAACTAGATATTAATATATTTTCCAGCTGTTAGTTTTTTGTAAAGACACGTCCAGAACAGAACTCAAACCTTCCAATGAATTGATGAATTTATCTCCAACAAACAAGCTTTGTGGCTCCTGAATTCCCGTGAATGTGCTGTAGTTGATATCCTCAGTCGATTAGAAACAGCATGAAAGAACTTCAGACAAGAAGCTAGAATAATTTGAGCTTGATGCTACAAAATCATGAATGACGTTAAAGCTTATGCTACCTACAGACAGTAATAACAAAGGCTTTCTGAAGTCTCAGTATGAAAATGTTTTAATTATGCAAGATTTTTCCTTTTCAAACGAAAATATCAGTATGATGAACCATGTTACTCAGAAGAGCATAATCAAAATTTTAAAATGTGAAAATTAAAAAACAATGATAGAAGAATTAACTTAAGTGATGGCAACTGTATTAGGATGTAGTGGTGATATTTCAATAGCTTTAGCTATTCATGGACAGTATTTCATGAATGCATTTTAACACATTCAAACTGATTTGGACACTGAAGAAAAAAATCTCTAAACATGACTAATATATAATTTGGAAGACATATACTAAGTTAAACATTTTTCAGTGAACAGTCATAGCTGACTCTTGACAATGAGGTTAACTCTGTATATACACAAGAATTGTTGAGAAATACATAAATAACTATGATCTTATCTATTCCTTCTCAAATGTATATATCAGCCTCAAATATATTTACCAGATATATTTAGCAATCCTTACCTACAGAGAATTTAGTACAGAGAACTGATTTTGAAAGACTTGTAATAGTTCAGTTTGACTTCCTTTATATTTTCCAAAGTTCTGAGCATACATGAAACTGTCATATTTAAGTTCTTGAAGATCAATCATATATGTACATAATCATATGAGCAATGTCCATGTTCCCCCATATCACAAATGATGTACCTGACTAGGAAAGGTACACTCCTAGATCTGTTATTTGTAGATAGTGATGGTCTTGTGGGTGAAGTGACAATTGGTGGCTGTCTTGGCCGTAGTGAACATGAAATGGTTGAATTTAAAATCTTTGGTAATATGCAAAAAAAAATGTCAGCAGAGGTACTACCCTGGATTTTGGGAGAGCAGACTTTAGGCTGCTCAAGGAACTAGTTAGTAGGTCTAGTAAGGACTAGTAAAGCCCCCTGGGAAAGTGCTTTTGAAAATATTGGGGTGCATAAATGCTGGTCACTTTTTAAGAGTCATCTTTTAAGAGCACAGGAGCACAATTCCAATGTGTCAGAAGTCAAGCAAGCAGGGCAGAAGGCTGGCTTGGCTTAACAGGGATCTTCTTCTGGAACTTAAGAGGAAAAAAAAAGTGTATGGACTTTGGAAACAAGGTCAGGCTACACAGGAA
>NW_009228964.1:0-29424 GCF_000690835.1 Fulmarus glacialis | reverse complement strand
TAAAAATATATATACATATAAAGTAGCATACTGGATATTGCTTGACTGTGTTAATATCTGTGTCTCAGAACTACCAGTCAAAAGATACAATTTACTTTATGGTTCAATTCTCCCCTTCCTCTCAAATGCATCAGGGTCTACTTTCTTGGAGCATCAATATGACTTCCATAAATTACAATAACAGTTAAATTAAATATTCATTGTTAGTACATGAATTAAGCAGTGCTCCCCGCTTTTCCCTATATGTAATTCTTCAGTAAGCTAGTCTGGTTGTAGTGTTATACACCTGAAAGTAGATTATTATAAAATACATGGCTTAAACATTCTTACTGAAATTCATAAAAAAAAAAACCCAAAACAAAAAAATTCCACTGACATCACTAGGTACAGATTAGGAACAAGTGCTTCTGAAAAATTCCACCTTGCTTTCATTAAAATAAAGATGCTGTTAAATTCAAAATGCATATATATTCTAGAGAGCACTTCGAAGAAATACCAGCTTTGCTAATTGCTTATTCCACGCTATTTTTCTTTCTGCAATTTTATTGCTTACAAGAACAAGCTAAAAAACCAAGCCCTCTAAGATGAAAGTGCCTGTGGAAACAGGCTATTTACAGAAAATGCAAAATAATGATGAAAGAATGAAAAGAGAGTGAAGTAGTGTGACCTCTCCAGGAGCGTCAAGAGCATACTATTTTTGCTTTGCACATACTTTTGTCTTCCATTGCCAATAAAATCTGAATAAGTACTTGCACAAAAAGAAAAGTTGGCATGAGTATTGTCAAAAGTGAAGGACGTGATGTTTGTAGAATCTACTCAAAAATTATTCTTCTCCCTTTCCAGAAGATGGCAATAAAGACACGTGCAATGAGCTGCTCGAAAGCCTTCCTAAAACTGCACTTGTCAGCTGTTTCTGAGCAGCTCTGAAGGAAAATGTGTTCAGTCACCCATCACAATCAGTGCTATTGCATCTCTCCTGAAGCGCTGTAAAGGCCTTTCAAGCTTGATAACGTGCACAGGCAGCCATGACGGCTGGCACAACAGTGTCCTTAGATCTTCCCCGCCACAGCCCCATGCCTCCTTACATCAAAGAAAGCAGTGCTCTTTTGGAGTGCGCTTAGCAATGCTTCCCTTCCATCTTGGAAATAAACCATGCAGCTGAAAGCCTATCATTAAACTGCACTGCAATTAATTAACACACAATGAACAATGTGCCACTTTTAAAACAGCATGACCTCTGAAAAGTGACTGAAACTAAGACACAACTACCCCTATTTGCTAGATTGCCACTCAAGCCAGATTTAAAGCCAATTTTTAAAATTTGAAAACAGATGCATGCTCAACCTTAATCACAGCATACCTCAAATTGACTGTCTCCCTGCATCTAGTGGTGACAGTGCAAATTCAGCTTTCTTTCGAGAGATGAGGGAAGAACAGCATCTCTCAAATACAAAATGAAACCACCTCAAACATTTATTAAGAGGAGAAATGGCAAGCAACAGTTTCAAAGGCAGAGTTGGATGTGTGGAAATAGGCTACAGTCAGAGACAGGCTGCTAAAGGTTATTGTGATTTCAAGGACTTATCAGTTTCTGCACTCTGTGAGAAAAAGGTAAAAACACAGCATTTCCCTAGGGATTTTGTTCTTGTAAAAGCAGAATGAATGACAGGCCAAACTGATTGCCCTTGGAAAGTCCTCCTTTCTAGAAATCATATTCTAGTCATGATTTTTAGGAACCTGCCACCTCTAGGCCACACTCTTGACAGTTCTCTTCTTTTGCCGCTGTTACGCATAGGAGAGTGCCTGCACAGGCTGATCCCCTCACGGCATAAGGTCCTCTGGTCCCAATATTTCTCTAAGGTACAAGGTGAGACAAGATAAAATGAGAGCAGGGTGCAGTGCTGAAAGAAAAGCACTTCATGCAAGTGAGCCTAGAGAGGCTCAGGGACATAGCTAAAAGGCTTGGGAAGCCAGTTACTCAAAAGAATTGAGTAATAAACTTGTAAACAAAAATCAAGCCCATCTTAGCTAGATCATCTCTGTAGCAGCCTTCTCTTCTCTGTGAAAAGTACCAAGGGCAGAGCAGATTTGTACCACAGTGACAAAACATCTCCCCGTTGTAACTTAAACCTACTGTACCTAAAAGTCATTGCACAAGCTAGTTGGAGGGCAGAACTAGTATTGCTGACAAGTGACAAGGGTGTCGTATGGTTTCCCTAAAAGTGGGCAAATGGTGGACAGTGACAAGGACAGTGCTTCAGGAGAACGCAAATTAGTCTGTCTTCTGCTACAATTACTAAGATATGACCTAAGAACAGCTAGCTAGTGAATTTATCAGTCCATACTGATGTTTAATGTAAATGTTAGGGAGTAGCCCAACAGAGGCAAGGCTGCCATGCTCCCAGGTCCAACAAGTAGCAAGGTGTTAAGCGATATCAGGAGTGGACACCACCTCCCGCAGCTCCGGGCCTGGGACTTTGTCCTGCCTGGCCACTGGAGCCCAGCCCAGCCAGGCTGAGGGATGTGGCTGCAGGTTCAGAAAGCAGCAAAGCCGAGTATGTATCCCAGAGACACGCGTGCAGGACGCTGACATGTCCAGTTACAGTCTGTCACAGACAAGGCACTGCCTTAAACAGCACCTACATACAGGACTTGCATAAAACCTAAGTACAGACAGCCACGTCCCCTTCCTCCTCTTCAACTGGTAGAGACAAGTTCACTAGTACAGGCACATACACACCATTCTCTAGATCCACAAGCGCACGCACATTTGCAGATCCCCCAAGTACCAGCATGGCCCCTCTAGTCCATCTGATACCACTGCACAGGTACTCTTACCCACTTCATGGATCTTTTACTTGCCAGCTGATCCAGCTTGGTCCTCACTAGCAAACATGCAGTGCTCATACACTCGTCTCGCAGGAACTCCACATTCACAGGTCCCCCTGAATACAAGCAACTGGTCCTCTGCTTGCCTGAACCCCCGGACCTCAGGCTTCCTACTCACTGGCTAGTTCAGCTTGAAGTTTTTTCGTAAATTACACCTTCCCCCCCCAAACAAACATCAGGTTTGAGGAAGATACAGACCCCCACCTCCCTGCTGCTTCCACAGCAGCTGGCACCAGGCAGACAGGCTGTGACCTGCGGTGCTGCCCCAGGCACCAGCGTTGAGCCCCTGACTTGCTTCACTCACCCTGGTCCCTGCCAGTAGCTGATTTTCAGGACACACACCACTTCTGCACCAGCGGCTGCACCTGCTCCAGTAGCTTGCACTGAGACCTCACTCGCTCCAGTTCCTGACAACACAAGTCAGGGGTACCCACACCCCCAGTCTGATCGCAGTTGCTAGCACCAATTTCACTCCCACTGGTCCCCTCATGTAGCTGGCACTCTGGGCTCAAATTCTGTAGGACCCTCCCTAGATCCAGAGAGCTATGGCCCCTCCAAATACTGAAGCTAGGACCCTCACTTGTTCCAGCAGCTGACACCGCAGGCCACGGGGCACCCATGTCCCCAGTCTGACTCCAATTCCTGGCCCAGTGTCCACTCAATGCCAGTCCTGCCAAGAAGTCCTTGCACTTAGTCTCTGCAGACCTCACACACACACAACAAAGAGTGACATTAGACAGAGAGATAATTATGAAAGGATTTAATAAGAAGATAGACCGTAGTGATCAGGTGCAGGGCTCAGTCAGACAAGCATACGGATTGGCCCTGTCTTAAATGCAGCCAGCCCCTTTTATACTCCTCCTTTCTGTCTATTCCTTTTTTCTACCCCGACCCCTTCCCCTGCACACTCCTTCACCAGTTTGCACAGTTCCAATGACACCCCTCCAACATCCTGGACCCCCAGGTTTGCAACTTTATCAGTTGCAAAGTACTGGTTTGCCTGCAGCTTTTTGATAGCCCATCAATAAGTGTGACCGACAAGGTTTGTTTCTTTTCTTTGCCTTATTATGTCTGTCTGTCAGGTTTGTGTCTCCGTATACTTTGCCTATAGCTTCCCCCTTTTCCTTAGTATCCCACTGGACCTCTATCAGGTAATCTTAATGAAATTAACATTCTCACATTTCACATACCCTTAGTAACCAGTGTGGCTGACCAGGTTTGGTTCTCATTACTGCCTGCCTTATAGTTTGTCTGTCAAGTTTGTGTCTCTGTATGTTCTCTTTTATGGCTTCTCCCTTATTAGCCCCTTTTTACATTGAAAAGGTCCTTAATCATGCACCCTTAAAGGAGGAGATGCTCTCTCCATCCATGTACCCTTACAGAAAGATGGGAATGCAATCCCAGTGGGCACAGACATAAATACACTTATACAACACATATATGCATATATACACAGCAAGTCCTGCAGATCAACACAAACAGAAATGAACAGCACTCACACAAATAGCACTAATAGCCTCATCCTGTTCCTCTCTCTGGCTGATCTAGATGAAGGTCCACTAGCGGGAAATATAAATACTCCAGTTGCTGGCACTTAGACTCCCCCGTTACATGCATGTGCACACAGTAAACAAGAGTCCCTAGTCCAAGAAAATAATTAGAAATTGAGTTTAATAAGAAGTCAGGACAGACTGTATTGATCAGACACAGGTCATGGCAAGACAAGCATACTGACCAGCCCTGCTTACATGCAAGCTACCCTTTCTATGCCCTTATCCCTCTATTTTCCCACACTTGTTCCTCCCCCCAAATCACCTAGATCCTTCCCTTGCTCTCCCTTTGATTCTTGCCCTAGAAATCCCGTAAGTCTTGTGTAATACTGAAATGCTCTTCCCCTGCAGTCCCTACCCCTCTCAGTCTGTGGGGTGCTCTGGAGAGCCTCATCTTGATAGTCATCACCCGTGGACCATGGGGCTGAGGCTACCCCAGTACAGCCCAGCAGGAGCCAAATAGGGTGTCTGTTTCTCTGAGTGTGTAATTTTGTTTCCCTTGCCTGTCTCTGTGTTCCTCTGGTCTGTGCAGATGAACAGTTATGGCTCTCCTGTGATGGTCCTGGGAGCAGTGCCGGCAGGGTGTTACTTGGGTTCTTCTACCTGCTATTGCCTCTGTGCTCCTTTGTGTGTGGGCAGACAGGCCTTTTATCACATAAGCTAACAGTCAGTACTCTCTCCATCTTGGCCATCGGTAGAATAAAGAAAGTACTTCTGTCTCGAAGAATTTCATTCAGTAGCTATAACCTCTGAGAAGCAGGAAGACCAGAACCAGCTATCCTGTTCACAGCGCATCCATCCCCCAAGGACACAGTAAGTGGAGAAACTGCAATACAGAAAATAATCTGGACTCCTCTACCCCTCACATTCAGCAAAACAGATGAAAGTTTTTGACCAGATACTTGAAGTGTTTTTCATATAGGCTGACTCATCACAGCTCTGGGATAAACCCCAAGTGCAGCTCTCATCCAAATTAGTAACAAGCCCAATCTGCAGAGAAACTATCAACTAAACCATGTTTAGTGCTGATAGTTTTTCCCTGTCACATATGTGAAACTCTCTCTTTTATAACTCACTAGGAAAAATAATATAGCTCAAATGCCCTACTGACACAGCATGTGTCTAAATGTGGCTTCATACTACAGCTCACATCTGAATACCAATCCTTTGGATTAACCCCACAATAATGCATGCTCAAAGCCACACTACATCTGAAATGGCTTCCTTTCCTTTTCAAAGGATGATCCATAATCATGCCAAATTATAATTCACTTAAAAGCTTCTGAATGTTCCAAATGCCAATTATTTCATCCATACAGGCTGACAGGTAAAAAAGATAAAAAGTTTTAATTATTTAATCAACAGAACCAGTTGAAGGTAGCATCCCTAAACTCTACTTTAAAGGCAGGCCAAAACTCTTGAGAACTCCAAGAATATCAGAAATAAATTCTAGTGCACAGCTCTGAACTCTCATTATTTCCTGTGACTGGTTGCTTCAGGTGCTATCTTAAAAACTGTCTGAAATTTTAATTGTCAGTCTAAAGACACTGTCAGTATCATCTAGGGAACAGAAAACTTCCCTGTAGTTCTAAAAGCAAAATCTAGAGCTCCAATACCCCAAAAGTACTTTTGAGCCAACATCTCATTTGAAGTAAATTATTACTCAGAGAGTATCCTGTATACCATGTAATTTTTCAGTCAAGGATGTCAAACAATGGATCTCAGACGCTGTAATTTCATGCAGCATCTCCTTTTCACAAGCCTTTTTTATTGCACCCTTTGCAAAAACAATACCTAGAAAGCAATTTCCAATGATTTATAAAAAGAAACGAAGGTTTTAGATTGCATATTAAGGAATATTATTTTTGTAACAAGTAGCAAGTCTACCAAGATTAATTCTGTGGTCTCAAAACAAACACGTACTCGTGGGTTTTTTGCTACTTCACAGGAAGTTGAAACTATGGCCTTATATTCTTATTAACAACCCCCTGCTGCACCTAGACAATTTATTTTTGTTTAGTGGATGCCGAACAAATGGCTATAGAGTGATATAACTCTCTTCTCTTCTCTACAGATAACTCTCCACAGTTGCATGCGCTTTTATGACAACGCATTTAGAAATACTCAAGACAAGGTCCTTCATATAATTTTGTCCCAACAAACCTTTGCTTTTCTGACTTTACCCCTGCTTTCCACATGCCAACATAAAGCTACTGTTCCTAAGGCAAATAAATTCTCCGTGGCTTGGTAAAGAAAGCCTAGTGGTTCCTAGTGTCACCATTCCTGAACAGTCCCAGAACAGAATGAGAGTCCCCACACAACCTTCTCTACTGCCCCATTGATATTTGCCAAGAGCTACATTCAGATGATCAAATAAGTACAGGTGACATTCAACTGCAAGAACATAAACCTTGAAACTTTTCCAGCTAGGACTACTAACTGTTCATTCTACTCCTGCTCAGATTTTGGCTAACACACAGCTCATGCTAAGGCTTGATGTATACCGGGAGCAGCTCCATTAGGTCGAAGTGAGGGCAACAGGCAAACACGATAGCCAGGAAGGGCTAAAGGTCATTATGCAGCCACTGCCACTTGCAGCTTAGTGTCCCCTGCAGCCATCATCCTTACATACTGATTGCCTGGCAGTTTCTTCTTGAGAATCCCCTAACTCATGGCAATGGTACAGACCAAACTTCCAAGCTGGATGGTATAAATATGGCAGCTTACCCAAAAAGATATTGAAGTGGATCCAACAGCAGACAGACTGCTGAGGCTTTCATGCTTCCCAGTGAGATACAGGGGATGCCTGCACCATGACAGAGGAGGAAGGATGAGCACTCTTACTATTGTTTTGATAACTATTTTTCTCACAGATGCACGAGTTAAAAGTTGTGAGTTACGAGTTATGAATTAGAGAACTTTTGAGTTAGAAACCTCATGAATTAAGTGATGACCTAGTGAATTCACGTCTTGGACTAGTCAACACAAAGGGGATTGAGTGCTTGTTTGATGTGTGTGTTTGTAAGCTCATAAAATAAATTTTAATTTACAGAGTATGTTGCCCTGTAAATTTGAGTGATCCAAACGGACCGTGACAAGCACACCTAACGCTACTTTGCACATGGGCAGCACAACCCACATCAGATGCAAGTTGTGGAGACCCTGATCAGAAAACTGTTTTTTCCCAATTGCTCTCTTCAGTCTTGCTTCTCCAAAGTGCCATACAACAGCTGAGGTAAATGCTGCATCCAAACAGGTCTCAGATAATCAAAACAAGCATGCTTGAATCCAGCTGAATGTCTAAAAAAACAGAGGAAGAACAAGCAAATGACCAAATTCACTTGACAGAAACCACCAGCTTTAAGAAATTACAGGTTGTGCATGAAGTCTTGCCACATCAGGATTTGGATATGAACTGCCAATACTATGATACAACTCTGTGAAGCACACCCGATCTCAAGTCAATTCAACTAAGAATAAAGTCTGTAAAGAATACTACTGCAGGTAACATGCAAAAAAAGAGAAAGAAGATTTAGGTGAGAGCCTAGAATCTGGCTTCATTTACTGCACACTGTCTTGATTATAAGACAAAAGCATTTGTTCTCAAAGGCTTTCTGTAGAGTTCATCACTAGCTCGATTCCTGGGAAAATATCATCCGTATGCTTTTCAGAATATCCACTCAATTATCCACTCAATGTAATTTACTTTGATTGATTCTATCTAAGAAAGAACCAGTTAGTTATTTTTACTATGCAAGTGTTAAAAAAGATCTCTTTTGTCCTCTCTTCTTCCCTCCCTTCCCACACTCTTAGAAAGTAAAAACAAACAAACAGAAACCACACAAACACCCAAAAGAAAAAGGTCCACATACAGTTTCACCTACAACATAAGAAAGAATGAGAAATAACCTTGAACTAAAATAGCAACATAAAATGATTTTGTATTTCAAGGACCAAAAAAGATAATACAAACATCCCAGTATCCAGCTCATGACATATGAAGCTCTATATATAAACCAAAGCACCAGTGTACTTACAGAACAGGTTTTGATTTAAGGATAGTATCAGCGTCTTTATGTTGCTGCCTGTTGCACCATTTCTCTATACAAATTAGGTGTATTGCCTGACCTGAACTTTTTTAGCAAGTCTATACCTTTCTGTAATTTAAGACTCAAACACAAATCAACTTTTTTTTTGTTTAAAAATTACAGTACCATATCCTAACCATCTGGCCGAAAAAGGGAACTATTCTGACACTGGAAAGGTTGCACTGACCCCGTTACAATGGGTCCATGCTTCCACAAAATTCTTCAAGTAAAGTTATCTTTATTAGAAACAGGTAACGAAAACAAAAAAGCATGAACATAATGGTAAGTGACCAAAAGGCAGAGTTTTCACAACTGGCAGAGGGCAACTTCAGTGTTCGACAAAAAACCGAGATCTCTCTTTAGCAAAGGGCATTATTTATAACTTTATCTTCTCCCTTAGAAAGCTCCCCTTCGTGAAAGATTCAAAGGGCCACTAACCTCATGTTACGTGCTTTCAGGCCTTGCTGATTACTAGGTCTCACCTTCTGATTTTGATTGCACTACAAGGCAAATACTATCATAACACAGGATATCATGTAGGCTACTTTTTTTACCATGTTACCGTGTTGATTTTGGAGAAAAATAGAAGAAAAATTCATCTGAGGACAGATGATACATGAAATGAAGCCTTCCAGTTAAAATAAGAATGGCATATGTCAACTACAGCTGTAAATTTTAGTTACCAGTATTATTACATTATGTTAAACAACAGTAAATACTACCACCAGTTCTATTCACAGAAATTCTTCTTATGCGTCATATATGGGCAAAACAGGAAATGTGCCTTCAGGTTGGCAGGGAAAGAAAGAAACAGGTAGCACAAGTCACCTACTCTAATTAATGCAATAGTCTATAGGAAAGCCAGAAACAAATGCAATATGCAGTCCCTGCTGCTGTCCCTTCACACTCACTCAAGCTAGCTTTTTCTCCATGACAACTTGAGCTCTAGTTTACATGAAAATCTGACCTTGTCTGTACTCTATTCTACAAGCAGGGAAAAACCAAGTTAGCGTTTGTGTTTCGACGTTATAAGAAAACACTTTAATAAGCAATTTCTCTCTTTTAGCAAGGGAGCGCAGCCTTTTTACTAGCATAATCACAACAGAAAAAGGCTTTTGTATCTTTGTTCATAAGACAATCCTTTAAAAATGGCTTTCAGTTTCTTGCTGCAAAGTATAATTTCCCAGCAAACATTATTCTAATCTCCTGTACTGTTGTAAAGATAAAGATAATGGAAAAGACATACAGAAATAGCATCATGTATGCCATATATTTAAAATAAGAATGCTAAAAAAGATCTGTTTATTTCAAAATTCGCACTTGTTATCAGAAAATTATAGGACTCAATTATCTTGGGGTCACTGCTGGCTTTGAATATAGAAGTTTTTGCTGCTGCTACTATTTTTCTGCAAAAAACCAGTCCTCTTTCTCAGTTCATATCTGTGGCAATCTCATATAACAGCCTGCTTCTAAAAGCTTTTTTATTATTCAGACACAATAAAGCAGTGAAACAGATTTCTATAGCACATGGAAGCATTGCATAACAACTTATTTTGTTGTTTAATGAATTTGACTGTAAATAATTATGCCAGCACAGAATGGCCAACTATAGTAAATATCTACTGTAGTATCCAAACTGACAATCAGTTATGACATGTCACAATAACAAAGCAACAGCCACTTTTCTGCAATGTGCCCTTTCAATTAACTGAAAGCACTGCCAACTGCAGGGCTCATTAAGAAAAATGACTTCCTTTATGAGCGGTGCCCATGCAACTCAACTATTACAAGTTGCCTTCCAACACAGACACAGCTAAAGGCTAAGCAGTCCAAATGGTCTTTGCTACATCAGAGTCAAAGCCCAGTCTACTCCAAAAACTCATTTACTTAAAGAAGCTTTAACAAATTGTGTGGGTTTTCCAAAACCCACCACAACAATCTACTGTGTATACAGCTACTCCTGATCTAAGAGGAACTAAAAAAAAATAGAGAAGGCTTTTCTGGTTCTTCAGCATCTCAAAAGAAACAGCAGACGTGTGGTTTTAAACCTGAGAAGAACAGATTAATTTTGCATGTTAAAATATGAATGCATAAAAAGTGTATGGTGCAATTCAGGATATCTCATTAATGCTCATGTAAATGTTCATTTTTGTTGCATTCTTCATTCTCAACATAATCCCTAAAATACTATTAAATGGGAATTTGGTAAGTTAATGGATCAGATGACCCGCTTACATATGATCAGATGATCACCAGCCTTTTTTTCCAATAATAGCATCCTTTAAAAGCTGTTTTGGGGAAGTCTAGACATATGCACACAAGCAATAAGATATGGAAGCATGCAACCCATTTATTATTGCAACAAACCACCTGTGACATTAAGTGCAAGTTTGCTGCTCATTTTATTTTCTACCATCTCTAGGCACCAATGACAAATCTGACAAGAATATATTAGATACTTGAGAAAACAGAAAAAAATCTTGATACCAAACTCATTTGCATATTCATATCTCTTTAGATATATATGACATATAGAGCATTAAAAATGAATTCCCAGTGAAGGTCAGATCCTTTGATAAATGTTATCTTAAGATTTAGGCTGAATACACTCATTAATGGAAAAGATATCCCTCATTAAACTAACTTTAATTTCATTTGTTCTTCTGCATACCAGTACCACTTCACACATTCTGTCGAAGACTCTGAAAAGTCAAAGGTGACCTTAAACAGCAATTTAGTTTTAAAATAAATAGTGATTATAACCAAAGAATAAAATAGCTTTGTCAAGATAACAGAAGGGACCCTACAAATATTCATCTTATTCTAAGGTCTAAGTGCTGGAATACTAAAAAATTAAAAATGAAAAAAAATTATGACAACTTAATTCAGGAAAAAAATGACTCAGGCAGCAAGGCAAAGAAAGGTCTATAAAAAAAGTCTAAAGATGATTGACAAAAAAACCTGAAAAAGAAACTATTTTTCATTTGCATCACTCCGAGCAGCAGATATTGGAAAGTGATTTTGCTCAATGTCTTCATCGTCACCATAAAAGAGCACTACCAAGTAAGTAGTGGAGACATCTGAGACAATGTCTGCATAATGCTGTTTCAGGGCAAACAGAACATGAGGAAGAAACATGAGCCCAGTGATGGAGGGATTCACTACATTTAGTGAAAGAGGAAACTCTAAAAATGAGGAGAAGGAAGGAAATATATTTTTAACTCAGGCAGGACATTTGATAGAGCCCCCTGGAAGTTCCAACAGGATAGCATTGTTCTCAAATGCATCCAAAAGAGAAAGAGAACAGTTCAACTGCTGCAGAGAGGGAGAGAGAGAGAGAGATGGACTAGATTACAGACTACTCCCAGCTGCTGCCAGGGAGGAAAGCGTTCCTCTTCTCTCCCATCACATATACTGAGAACAGTACAGATCTACTTTCACCTCATGATAGTGTCAGATGAGCACTCCTTGGGAGCAGAGTGCATATCTCTGAAGGTAAATCTGCCCTAACCTTAATAATTACGCTACTTACAAAGTAAAATAAAGACTTACAAAGTAAAATAAAGTGGAGTGCACAAAGATGTCTACAGATTGAATGAAATGCACCTGTAAAGTCTTAAAGAATCATAGGAAAATGGGTTAGAAGGTTACCAATTTTGTCTCCCCACCCGCTCTGGACAGATATATCTAACTTGTTTTTAAAAACTGCCAGTGACAGACATCCCATATACTCCCAGACAATCCATTCTAGTATTCAACTTTCCATTTGCAACTCATTCTTTACGTCTAAATTTCCCTTGCTCGTTATTTAAATCCATTGCTTCTTACCCACAGCAGATATGTAAAACTTATTCCTTTCCCCTTCAGAATATAAACCAACTCATGACTTTTAATTACCCAATCTGACATTACAATACAACATCATTGTTTTCCATGTCTTAGATGATATTCAAAACCACTGCAACAAGCAAGGATACATAGGATTAATCTAGAAATCATTCAAGCCACTGGATGGATTCCCAACTGATGGTCGTCACAGCAAAATGCAGGAAGATAATCAAGGACAAAGAAACCCATCTCCTCATTCATCAGGACAGGAGAGAATCCTCAGAGGCTTTTCTGGACTAGAGCTGTCAATCAACTCAACTTGTGACTTGGCTGATTATTCTTTTAACTTTTAGACAAGGAGCTGTTGTGAATCAGGCTATTCTGTTTAAGGAAATGTTTCTCCTAATCCCTCTTTCCCAATTAAATAGACTTAAAGTAACTCACGTTCCAATAGGTTATGCTTGTACAGACTTTAAAAGAAATGAATGCTGCTCTCAGTTATATTAACTTTGTTCTTACTCTTGCACCCTGTACACACTATTTATTAGTTACTCAAGGCCATTTAAAAGGTATTTTATTTTAATTCTGACAAAATCTTACCTACTCAGGCCACATATATTTCAGTTAAGACAATGGATAGACTCCTATTATCACATCAAATACAACACTAAATTTCTCAAGTGTTGGTGAAAATAATTTCTGAATAAAACATTTCTTCACGGAAAGTACCTCACCAAGGAATAGCAAAACAATTTCAAGCAAAAGTCAGTTGACCATCATTTCAAAGACAGGTGCCACAAACAATGACAAGGAATTGAGAGCTAAAAACAAAAAGGACAGAAAAGTGTTTCTTGTCTCCATGTGAGATGTGTTTCACAGCTGGTATTCAGTACTTCTGGTTCCACCCTTTATCCTAAGCCCTTAAATAAGTCACCATGTAAGAGTATTATTATTAAAGTACATTATTTCCCTAAATTGACATATCTGCTTTTTTCTCAGAAGAGATAGTGATGGAAACTAGATAGTGATGTAGCTTTAAGCTCTCTTGCAGATCTCGCATCCTACTCCTAACCTATGCAGCCTTGCGTTGCAATGAACCCTGCAAAACTGGCAGATAAAGGGACTCTCTGCTGTGTACATTTGGTCCTGTTCTAGACTGGGACATGGCCATCTCCTTCCCTCTTTGACTACAATTCCATTTAAAGGGCAACCTTTTCCTTTCTCTCCAAACCAAGTCAACACTTGATTTCACAGTTCTTTAGGCAGCAGCTCTGATTTTATTGTCAAGGGACTGGTTCACTTTTTCCTGTCTCAAAAAGGGAGATGTCTGGCCATGTTCCAAGAAAAATGCAATCAGTCATAAGGTTTGGCAAGAAAATCAATGTTTGGCATTTATAGCTTGCTTAGAGATATGCAGTGCAGAACAAAGTTGCAGTCTCAAAGAGATTAAAATCTGAATGAGATTTTACTATGACCACAATGCAAAATCCTGAGACAGAATAACTGTTTTCAAGTGCATCCTACTAATTAAGAACATGTTATTCCTTGCCAGACGAAGGATTTTAAAAGGATTTGCAAGAAGGAAAAACAGCTGTTCCAACAGTATATACAGTGCATGGTAGTGGACAGAGAGTGTGATCCCTTCCAAAAAGGGCATCACTAGTGAACTTTGGTAGCAGAACACAAGATGATATGCTGCGAGTGAAACGAAATAGAAACTCAAACACAGATACTTTGGAACAAATACCCTGTCTGGACACAGGTACAACATAATATTGGCTAAAAAGACAGACAATGTTTTACAGACCTGTTTGGTAAGCGAAGCTGTAGTAATGACAAGAGTTAAGTAACAAACAGTCATCTCTACCCATTTAAAATTGCATAACAACATTCATATTAAGCAAAGAGACCTGATGTGAGTCTATCACAGAATGTGTATTGACTCAGGTTAATACCTTGGCTCTCAGATCATGGTTAGAAATGAGAGAAGCCTCTTTTTCAAAGCAGCAGCTAGACCAGTATAGTTTTTCAATAATAAAGCAGTTAAATATGAATTGCAAATGAAAGTTCTGATGATAATCCTGCAAGGAACATAAATCTAATAAGCAATTTCATCTGTAGGTAAGTAAATAACATGAGACTGTTCTAAAGTGACAAATTTACGCAATTGGTCATAACCAACACAGGCTCACAAGGGCAAAGTCCTGTTTAACTAAATTTCCTTTTATGACGAGGTCACCCATCTAGTTGACAAAGGGAAGCCAGCAGATGTGGGTTTTTTGGATTTTAGCAAAGCTTTTGATACTGTCTCTCACAGTATCCTTCTGGACAAAATGTCCAGCACACGGCTAGACAAGCCCATAATACGATGGGTGAACATTTGGCTGATTGGCCGGGCTCAGAGATTTATAGTAAATGGGGTTACATCAGGCTAACGGCCAATCACTAGTGGGGTTCCCTATGGCTCAATTTTAGGACCAGCGCTCTTCCATGTTTTTATAAATGATCTGGATGCAGGAGTTGAATGTACGTTAATTAAGTTTGCTGATGATACTAAACTAGGAGGAACTGTGGAGTCCCTCGAGGGTAGAGAGGCCTTAGAGAGGGATCTCGATAGACTGGAGAGCTGGGCAATCACCAACCATATGACATTCAATAAAAGCAAGTGACAGATTCTCCACCTGGGACAGGGTAATCCTGGTTATATGTACAAATTGGGGGACGAGAGGCTGGAGAGCAGACCTTCGGGAAGAGCTTTTGGGGGTTGGGTTATGAGTCAACAGCGTGCCCTGGCAGCCAAAGGGGTCAACCATGTCCTGGGGTGCATCAAGCACAGCATAGCTAGCCGGTCAAGGGAGGTGATTGTCCCACTCTAGACTGCACTGGTGCAGCCTCACCTCAAGTACTGTGTGCAGTTTTGGGCGCCTCAATATAAGGAGGACATCAAACTATTAGAGTGCATCCAGAGGAGGGTGACCAAGATGGTGAAAGGTCTTGAGGGCAAGACTTACGAGGAGCAGCTGAGGTCACTTGGCTTCTTCAGCTTGGAGAAGCGGTGCCCTCATCGCAGTCTACAACCTCCTCAAGGGGGGCAGCAGAGGGGGAGGTGCTGATCTCCTTTCTCTGGTGACCAGCAACAGGACATGAGGAAATGGAATGAAGATGCATCAGGGGAAGTTCAGGTTGGACATTAGGAAAAGGTTCTTCA
Source organism: Fulmarus glacialis (assembly GCF_000690835.1). Lineage (NCBI taxonomy): Eukaryota > Metazoa > Chordata > Aves > Procellariiformes > Procellariidae > Fulmarus > Fulmarus glacialis. The sequence goes on along the minus strand of NW_009228964.1, from coordinate 13,861 downwards.
CTGAGAGGGCGGTTGGTCACTGGAACAGGCTCCCCAGAGAAGTGGTCACAGCACCAAGCCTGTCAGAGTGCAAGGAGCATCTGGACGACACTCTTAGTCATATGGTTTAGTTTTAGGTAGTCCTGTGAGGAGCAGGGAGTTGGACTCGATGATCCTTATGGGTGCCTTCCAACGCAAGATATTATATAATGCGATGATGCTTTTTACTTTACACACAAAGCTACCGGGTTGATTTATGCACCATAGTATTTGTACAGCAAGGTTTAACTTAATTTATCAAAGCACAATCCAAATTTTGACAAAAAGTCCTTAAGAATTCATTTGGTCTGAGTTCAGTGGCAGTTACTGGAGGCTCAGATTCTTCTACTCTGGGTGCCTAAATACGCAAAGGAAGTCACCTTACAGACGCTGTTTCCAGAATGGCAGCCCTCTTTCACAACCATCTCTGCAGAATGCTCCGCAGGGATGCCTTCCTCCACCCTGCAGGCGACCCAAAGAGTCACAGGCCCGGTTTGCTGCTTTGTGGAGCTCCATAGGCTGGTGAGGTGGGCTTCAGGGCACAAGGAGCTGAACATGGCTCTAAGATCTCACCCCACCAAAAAGTGCTGCAAGTAACACTGAATTTCTCCCAGTCCCTTCTCCTTCACCAGTAAGATCAATACTTACGAAAATAAAAACTTGGCCAAATTGTATCTTATCTGGGAGCTTTCTGATGCCCCCAACTGGAAGTGGTCAATTTGCCACACTGTAGAAGGTTTTGCTTTCTAATGGATCAATCATTTTAGCAAATATGAAGTCCTTTTAACACAGTAGGTATTTAACTAACTAAATAAATAAATAATTTTGAGATTTCAGTTGCCTAAAAACCAAACTTCTGGGCACAGAGGAAATGACTTGGACGCTGCTACCACAAGTCTCACTAAAATTACAATGCAAGTAGAAAGGAAGGGAAGATGCAACGATACAGAGCAAATAATTGTTCTCACTTTCAGAGCTGCTCCCTTTCTGGATGCTGTGCATCACCTGATTTGGGACTGGGAGCAAATGAGTCACAAGAATCTATTTATTTCTGAAGTCATGATTCCCCCCAACAATGCTTATACTAGTTCTATGGTTTCCATAGCAACTAATGTATTTAAAATGAAAGAAAACCTAATAAGATAAATGGGAAGCATAAAATGTCTTGCGATAGTGTGGTCTGCTTTGGAATGAGTTGCAAGTTGCCTTCTTCAGTAATGGTGTTTCCATAGAGAAATAACATGGGTCCACACATCTGCATTACTAACACTTTACATTTCACCAGTAAAAAATTATTACCAATGGATTACCTTGTTTTCGAACTAAAATCCACCTTTATCATAATTGAAATAAGTATCTTCTCTGACCACATTCTGAGTGTGTTTCTGTTGAAATCATTAAGAATTTGGGTCACTAAAGGACTTCTTTTTGTAGCGTTAAGGACCTTACCCTTTAGCTTGAAGTTTTGCTGTCAGTCAGCAAATATCTTGAGTGACATAGATTTAGTAGTCAGATAATATCACTTCACACCAAGCAAGGGGTGATTGCATACAACCAGTTACACACTGGAAAGCTACTGTATGTTTAAAAAAGGTGACATCATCATGAAACGTAAGAGATTAAATATTTTTAAGTCTCTGTAGCTTCTTAACTTACCACAACAACATTATTCTAAGGTGATTCACTGATCTTATTGAATAACTAGGACATGCAGAATGCATTTCAGCACACACGCTGTTCTTTAAAATATTCCACGCATCCATTAAGAAGCCCTAGTCAGCCAGTCACAGAATTCAAGAGTACAGAGAATAAGTCTGTGAAGTCCAACCAGGAGTAAATTCACAAGATAAACATGTGGGAGTCAACCTTATTATGTGCAGATAAAGATAGCGGGATTTACAGCATATTAAATCTTATTTACTAAAAAACAGAACACGGAAAATACCGGAACACGGACATCTTTTGTGAGTTACTAGTTTTGATTGATAGCTATTTTTGAAGTGAGATGATGCAATACAATCTGTTTAGAAATGAGGGTGGAAATAAGACTTGCATTAGTCCAGTCATAACCATCATCCTTACTCTGTCAATAAGCACAAAGTGGATATAAAACTATGAATGGGAAATTTTATTGGAGTATTTCTCCCAGAAGATACAAGTATCATGTGTTAATACATCTAGGACAAGTAAGTATTTTATTACTTGAGGCACACAAAATGGGTTCTTCATCCCACTCACTCTGCCCTGTGCCACCGCTCCCCCCCTTTAATTAATTATTTATTTTACAAGCAGAATTACACAACTTCCTACTTCTAGTTTTGTCTGAGAAATAACCGTAACACCTTACTACTTTCCTTATTACGGTTGTATGTGAACTATTAAAGCTTTACCTGCAGGCATTTGCCATTTCAGAGTTGCTCAAAACCACTTTTGAATTAGATATTATTTGCTCAAGATAAGGCCCCAATGAAAAGAATGACAGATTATGTCATGCAGTTGAAACAGAATACCAGACTAATTCCTACTGCTCTAAGATTGACTTAGCAAAGACTGGTTAAATAATTGCAAAATCATTATAAAATAGTGATAATTATTTAAAGTCCTTGAAAAGATTTGTAATGCTTACCTCAATGACTCTTGTTTCAAAATCTTCGTAAGTTTCTGTTGGGAGAAAAATAGGGTATTACATTTCATTGTATTATTTACCTATCAGCACAGCTCCCTGTAGGTGGTATAATTTTAAAAGGACACTATTTTTATGTAACTGTATTTTATAAATTAATCTCAGCAGTAGAGAAGCTAAGAACAATTTGAACAAACGTATCTAAAATGAGCTTTATTAGTTGCTTCCTTTTAAAAAGACCTCAGATATGTTTTTTTACTTGACTCCATTCATTCAGTCTCTTTTAGAATAAGGTCAGTGAAAAAAACAGCATATAGCTGTTATTTATAAAGCACAGGTTTTTTTCATTTCTTCAGTAAAATCAACATATGTGAAGAAAACTAGCTTAAAAAAAATCCAGTTAAAATGATAACTTCCCAGAAAGTGTAATACTACTCTTGTTATAATTACAACACAGCTCCTGTTTAAGAGGTAACAACTGTTAAATAGATTCATTGTGCTCTATTAGGGACCCCAACCACCAACCGCAATCAATATCTCATCTTTTTAAGTACCATACACGCAGGGAAGTACTTACATTGAAGCACTTTTGTTAAATTACATCTGACATTCTTCCTAATTCTTTCCAACTGCAGAAATGCTATGAAAAATAACTATCCACAGCATGTTAGGAAAACAGAATATTTTGGGTTTTCACTGGCTGGCAGTGTAAACTGCCTTCTTCCCTAAATACTGCTCTAAAACTGTGAATAAACCCCAAATTTCACATACACTGAGCAAAGGCTGTAAATGGTTAAAAAATAAAAAAGGTAAATCACCAAATGGGTCACTTTCATCATGGCCAAACTATTACCCAGTATTGTTCAGAATATTCTGAAACTTGTAGACAATCAGACAATCAACAGAGATTCAAAGAAACTGCAAGTATTTCTTGACACATATTTCTGTGAAATTCCAGAAGGGGGGAAGGGGGATAAAACAAAACAATACATAGCCACTTCAAATAATCAAGAATCACATAGCCAGACTTTTTTTTTCTCTTTCAATTTCAAATGCTGCCTGAAAAAATGTCTTTGCAATCAAAGGCAATTACAGCATCATTTATTTTGTCTAGTAACACTTAAAGTGTTTTGCATTGTAAAATAAAGATCGCTTCTATGTCACATCTATGTTCATCTTTTCATCACAGTGGTAATGAAACACTGAACACAGAGCTCTGTTCAGGTGAACATTACATATTCAGCTCTTAAGTGGCGAACACATCCTTTTCACTGCACAGAAAGTAAGTTTCTGCTCTGTCATTGGAAGGGACTTCAAAGAAGTAAGATGTTTTTGAAATGTCTTACAACATTGTAGGGGAGGAAAAAGCAAGAATATTGGAGAGCTCTGGGCATGACATGGGCATCTACATGTAAAAAGACAGTAAGTCAAATGAGAGAGCACAAACCCATGCAAACTGCAGCCCAGTCAGATCTTATCCATAGGCCTTCACCCTGACATGCACTGTAAGTCAGCAAGCAAATCCCTTAGGCTTGGCTTTCAGCAGTTCTACCAGCATTTCTCAAAATCCATTTCACAGAAGCAGGCAAAAATGCTGCAAATCATGGATACTGCCAAAAAGATCCCATTTTCTCCGAGCTTCTGTTTCAAAACCTGATGACCACACAAACACTGGAATATAAACTGCAAATATATTTGTTTCCTTTTATGCAATTGAGAGCATACTTACAATTGACCTATATTTTAAGACAGATACATTTTCCACAAGGAGTATCCTATTATCAGCTTGGTTGTGGAAAAAAACCTACTGACTTTGAAAACAATGTAAAATGGAGTAAAATGCAACGTCTTGGTATAAGAAGCAGAATAAATAAGGGATCCTTCCAACATCCTGCTTTTCCAATTTATCTCATGAACAAAAGCATTTCAGTATAACATAGAAGACCAGTGTTAATTAAAACATTTAATACTTATTTTATTTGCCATAGCCACAGTGAGATTCTGGAGCAAGGCCTGGGAGCTGAAAACAGTGTAATGGTGAAGAACTGGGGACTCATTCCTTCACCAAACATTGCTTTATCATTTACACATAACCTCCAAGATGATTATAAACATTATCATCTCGGCACAATTTAGAGATCTGTTAGTTTACAAGAAGTAGACTTCTAGCTCACAGTAGAGGATATGAATGCCAACAAGCACTCTGTTCCCTCTCTGAAGCCTCTTCAGTTGCATAGAAACACCATAAACTTGGAAGAAAAATAATTTTATTTCCAACTGAAAAATACTGTTCTTTCTCTACTCATAGCTAGCACAATAAGTAAAGGTGTAGCGGAAGAAAATCCCCCTGAAAGAATGAAGCATACAAAATCACAGCGTGTCCCCGATTTTTTTTGTTTTTTAACGTATTGGTCGATTTCAAACAAATTTGTCAGATGTTGACGGCTAACAACATCGAGGTTTCTACAAACTTCCTGTACCTGTTTTCACTAGAAAATATGAATGCTGCTGAGGGGAAGCTGCAGCATATGCTCAACCTCCGTTTGTTACTAGAGAATCTAATACCAGAATACTAGGAAGGGCTGAACTGTAGAATCTCAATCAGAACTCATGCTTGCTTAGACACCAGGGAATCCAGCCACCCCATAGTCTCAGGACAAAAGGATTCATTGGGTTTGGCAGTTTCAGGTCTATTCCTCCTACCACCTTGACAGTGCTTTGCACACAGCCAGTGTCCCAGTTCCCCTGCAAAATCATTAATTCTCTGAATAAAAAGATGCTGAAAGAACTATGGGGACCTGAAAATCCCCACAATTTTTAACAGATTAAAAGGAAATTAGTGTATACTAATCGGAAACTGCTTTTTCTCAAGCACATTTATAATACAAGCTGACAGTTTCATTTTCCTATTTTGATCGTAGTACCCTTTCCTCTTTTTGGCAGAACTTGACCTGACTACCACAGCATCCACACAGCCAACTTTAATGCAAGTAATCAACATCAATAGTATCAGCCAAAAGCAAAATCAAGGAAAGCACCGGAACGTAAAATTCATGCATGCATAAATGTTTGCAACAGCTGCCACTTCTTTTAAGGGAATAAACTACTTGAGAATATATTTGAATTTAAAAACAACATAGTCTTGTTTTCACAGTACAGAACTAGAACCATGAAATTTTCTGACTTTCTCTATATTCCACCACTGACTTATGGGGAATTTGGAACAACTCATTAATTTCTCAAATCTTCTATTTGTCAGTTTTAAGATTCAGTGACAGACTGCGAAGTCCACTGTCACATCACTGCCTTCCATGGAATATTTGCTTTCACAGTAATAAAACAAAATGCAGGGAAGTAAATATAGGAAAACTTTCAAGTGTACACTGCAGTATTATGCTGATACTAAAACAGAATGAATTGCTCTTAAAATTGAAGATAACCAAAAAATACTTGAAGAGATTGGCAGGCAAGCTCTCCTTAAATTCACAAGGTAAATCTGAGGGAAACAACATATCTCAGACATTACACCAACAGAAGCTACAAAACCATCTATACCTACAGGAATGGAATCTATAGCTACAGGAATGGAAAACCTGGGAAGGGAACAGAGAAGTAGTAGACAGCAACAACGGCATGAATTTATAAAGAAACCTACAAAAATGCCAGCGTAACTTCAATCTACAGTCAAAGGCATTTATCACACTGGAAAGACAATGCTCTCACTACCTTATGGCTTGGTTCAAAGCATGTCTGAATTTTTAATTAACATCCAATAGAACGTAACCAGAAAATATTCACAGACAGAAAGAAATTAATAAACAAAGCACCAAGCAGACTGGGGAGCAAAGGTGACTGCAAGAAGATCAGACAACAATATAATGGCGATTACATGCATGTAATTCCCCATTTATGTTGACTTGCTGCAACATAAGTTCCAAGATCCAATCTTGCACTGGGAGAACATATTCCTGGACAAAGAGAGCTCCAAAACATGAGCAAGCTTAACTGTCAGAATGACTGGAGTCTGCAATAAGCCTGAAACAACAGTGCTAGAAACCTTTCTTAGCTCATCTTACTACAAAAGCCTACAGAAAGACAACAATAAACATAGAAGCATCATTAAGTGCTTCACAAGAAAAACTCAGCTGAATATGAGTAACAACTCATTTTCATATTTAGTTAGTTGAAAAGGATTAGGCTTCTAAATGTTAAACAAAGCTACTATAGAATTTCTAGTCGTCTGAATAATAGCATTGTAAAAAAAGTTAAAGTCACCTCTCCACTCCTCGTATAGGACCTCTAGTTTCACTGATATTTAACTATGCAGCAAAGAAATGGTTAAATAAATAACTTCTATCAGCGACATTCAAACTACATCATCTTTAACCATATTTCATTATATGAACTAGAAAAAAAACCCTGATTTATCCCATAGGATCCTTTAAGAAACTGTAAAAAAACATGGCTGTATTTCATACTCAAGACAACTGATGTTGAACACAGAAAAATATTTCCATACTTCAAGTCTCCTATAACAGCCCACAATATAATACAGTACTCTGTAATACAGTATAACATCATACAGTCTATAACATAATATAATAGTCTAACAGATGTATTAAACTAAGCAGTGATTTAACAAATTTCACTTGTGTTAACATAACTTGTTCTTCAATTTAGCTGCCTTGCTTCATGTATGGCTTATAACAAAAGTATAAAATCGATTTTCAATCACAGGAAAAGTCTGGATCTCACTTTCTCTGAGTCCCTTATCAGAAAGGCTAAGTAAGACTAAGATAGATACTCAGCTTTCTTACCTCCATTAGGACCTGGGTCAGGAGGATCCAGAATGACACCTCCCCAACACTTTCCACTCCATCCTCCCTCCCTCTTAACTTTTATTTTTCTTTTCTTCTCCCATGTATCTCTCTGCTGAACAATTTCAGACTGAATTCTCTCTCGTTCTTCTTTTTTTCGTTGGGTAACTGCCTGGACTCTCCCACTTTGTATCACAGGAGCATTAAGACCAGGCCAGAGGAAACCAGAACGTCCTTAAAAATAACAGAGAAAAATTACATTTTATGCCGAATTAGGACTGAAACTCTGCACACTGGAAAAATGCAATAAAAAGGAAGGTTCTCACATATTTCAAGTGCATTTTATGATACAGAATTCATATTCAAAAACCAAGAATAACATTAAACAACCATATCAGTATTTTTTTAAAAGTCAAAAATACCTCAAGCAGTTCTGACACCACAAAAATTAACAGCAATTTGTCAATTTATTAAATCAAGAAACACTATGCACGAAAAGGTCAAGACATGTCTTCAGCCCCTTATTTATGAATCTACCTTCACCAATCTCCTGGCCTCTATTGAGATTCTTCCTTAGCTTTTTCTTCCTTCTCTTTCCTCTTCCCTTCTTTACTCCCACACCAGTCTCTGCCAAAGCTCCTTTCCATAGCTCATCAGCTGTCACTGAAACAAAAACGTTTTAGTAAGTAAGGTACAAGTACAGTTTATATTGGAAACTGAAGCTGAGCAAAAAAAAACTTTAAATGCTAACCCTTGCTTGATCTTTGCTGGGATTTAAAATGTAGAATTACTGCCTTGCTAAGAAAGTGATTTCCTATTATGTATATATCTGGTGCGGATATTTGCCTCTACTCCTGATGACTGCAATCAGATAGGCACATAGCAAGGTGCATGGTTTTAAAAGGATTTTCAAAATCGATTTAAAGGCAAACATTCCTAACCAGTAACCAGTAAAGTATTAATTCCCAGGTCATTAAAAGAAAATCATTCATTAGTAACTCAGAGCAGCAATGCCTGTAAGCACTTATCCAAGGACAAATATCAATGACAGTCAACTTGAATCACTCCTAAAAATAGCCAAAGGTTAGCCTGCTTTAAAAAGCCACAAAACACAAGAACTTAACCAGCAACATAAATCTGCTGCTGTTCTCATGTTCTGACAAAAAACATGGTCCTCCATATTGCCTGTATAAATGCAAAGGAATGTAAGGAGGAAGGAATGTAAGACACTTTAAACAGCCTCATCACAGAGCTCAGGTTTGGTCAGGCCTCCTCGCTCCCTGGCTGTGTACACGAGATCCACTGTCTTAAGATGTTTCACCCAATATATGAGAGCATGGCTTAGGAAGCACGTAATTAGTAGTTAACTTCAAACTACTATTTGCCCAACTGATGGAAATATAGGATATCCTCATAACTTAGACAAAACCAAACTACACCAAAATGAAACTGATGATGTGAAGAAGACACCACAGACAGTATTTCATCCTTTTAGTCCAGACAAGAAGGCTACCAACATGGAATACACAAGTGTCACCACTGTTATACTTGCAGATTAATGCTATTACGTGTTTCACCCAGGGACAATGTTACCACGGCAGTTTAAATCTCTTGTCTTCTCTGATTAGAAACTGGTTTTGTTTATTTAAAGTAGACAAAAAAAGTCAGTAAACACTGTCTACCAGGGGAATTAAAATAACTATGCTCAAATTGCTACAGTTTCTCAACAGCAATTCATCCTTGTTAGATTAATGCATGTGAGAGATCCTGTCTCACAGACTGGCAAACACATTGGAACTGCTACGTTGACAACACGGTGAGGGACAGGAGCTATCCAGGATTTCTAGAGGTACCACTAAGCACCCAGGTTTATTTTTGTATTGAATAAGTTTGTATATAGTGTGAAGGTGGTTCTTCCAAAAGTATGACGCCTATCTTTTCAGTCAAAAATCCTTTTCAAAGTGGGATGCATAACTGTGATTCTTTTTTGAGAAGTACAATCCTGAATCAAGTAAACAAAGCTCAGTACATTGGAAAGCAAGCATACAAGGAAGGACACACAACACTACAAGTCCAGGAAGCTACAAAATAGTATTCCCTCAAGATGGGCAAGAGCAGAATGGCCTAGAAAGTCACTACATGCCCAAATAACATATTGTACGAATAGTACAATAAGCCAAAGTATGTAATACAGATTTTGTTGTGTATTACAGACAAATAGAAATTGTGTATTATACACAAGGAGAAATGCCCATGGATTGCACATAACAGCGACATTATCACACTTCCTACATGCTGTGAGGCAAAAATTGTATTTGCTCCTGGCTTTAGTCCCCGTAAAAAATAAATTTCTATCTGAAATTACACTCTCTTTTCTAGACATTCAGGTGAACCCTAATGTCCAGAGGTTTATGGTTAAAAAAATCCCACAAACAGTAACTGCATCAAATGGCTTGAAACCAGTGTCTGAACTGTCAGTCACTAAAAGAATTTCCAGCTGATTACATCAAACTGATGCATGTAACTGTGTGTTAAACTCAAAAAAGCCCCCAAAACCCCACAACCTTCAGCTGCACAGAACTCACCAAACAGAAAAACTTCATTGCTATCTCAATAAAATCCAGACTGCGATAGGTACTAGACTGCCTACAAGTAGTGAATATTACCCTAAGGCAACACTGCATTAAAGTTCAGTATACAAAAAGACTGGTGCTAAGTAGGTAATGCATGACGCAGCTTTTCATGTTCTACAGTGGACTACAGGACTGTTGCATGAGTTGGAAGGTTGACAATCAATCATGTTAAGCTTCTTAGCTTATTCAGAAAACACTGTATAACTAGCAATTTCTTTTTTTTATGATTATCCTGCTAGCCTGGAAACATGGAATTACAATAAAGGTATTTACATGTTTCTTAGCAAGGTTATTTTTAAGCTGGAACAGTTCCCCAGTCTACTGCGGTTTGTGTGGCGTCACAAAGCGTCATAACAGCTACAAAGGAGGCTGCAGAGAGGCAGCAACAAGCAGTTGAGAGACAAGAACAAGGAGCTCTTGAGCTGGTAATACACTCAAAAAAACCCCAGCACTTCGAGCTGTATTCTAAATATCTGTACAGTAAGATCACTTAATCCCATAGAGGAAAGTAGCAAAAGTCACAGAGTAAGATTGTTTTGTACCAAAGGAGACCAGTCAATGCCAACAGATCCAGAGAGATGAGATCAGACTGAGTCAAGTTTTGGCCTCAAGCACCACACAAATTCTGACAAAATTAGAACTAGAGGAAAACGTCACATTTGGTACCAAAGTGCAGTTCATCTAATCAGTCTATAACAATATCATCATGAGTTTGGAAAGCAGCTGAATTTAACGAAACACATCAGAAGCCTGCAGGCTACAGAGCTGAGAGTTCTTTATAAGATAGCAGATATCACACTGATTTCAAATCGAAGTGACAAGAACGGAATATGGAAGGGATAGGCTGCAGTCAGGAAGATAACAATGGTGAGGACATTGCTTACGACGGACAGACAACACAGCAACAAAGAAAATAAAAATCTGACCATAAGAGAGGTCAATCTGACTTGGCAGCAAAGCACCAAGATGATTGGAGAGCATATACAGAGGCAGGAGAAATGTCTTGTAGTGGAGGAAGTAACCCCGGACAGAAATGAGCATCGCTGTACTGCTTTTCACATTTGCAGAAATGCTCTGAAATGAAGACAGTACAGTAGGTATGCAGTCTCTTAGTGATTTGTAGCCTTACCTTTATTTTGCCTTTGTAAAATGGGAGGCTGCATGCATTCCTCCAGAGCTAAAATAGACCCAGTCATAAAAGCCACCACACGTTTCTAGTCAGTTACCTAAAAGCACATAGCTACTAACTGAAAAAAATAAAAGAAAATGTGTCATATATAAGATTTTATTTTATGTCCTAGAAAAAGATTCACTGTTGAATTTTGCTGAAAGTATGCTTTATGCAAGCTGATCGCTAACAATCACTAACAGTAAGTTTGTATGACACCACTCCATTTTGCTTAATCTACATAAAAGATGTTTGTAATATTTTGAAAAGGATTTGGTTTTGTGTGGTTTTATACCATCCCTGAATTTCAGGAACCAGACAGCCCTAGTGCTTACTTCAGAGGATGAATATTAGACCACACCTCAGTAACTCACAAGTATTACTAAAAACACTTACTGTAAAACATATCAGAAAACAGTATCTTAGGTCATAATAAACTGAGACTAAAAGCAGATTTCTTTGCCTCCCGCAAGATCAGTTCCCAGCTTGCTTACAATATAAACTACAAAGAAAGACAAATAGCAGTAAATTGGAAAACTGAAGGGAGTAGAAGGAGAATAATCGACTTTGTAAAACAGCTAAGTAGGCTCACTTCTTCCACTTACAAGCAATTTTTCCTTACTTCTTCCACTTACAAGCAATTTTTCCTTAAGTTTTTTGATGACAAATAGCCTTGTGGCAGCACAGCAGCAGAGATCTAAAGACATTAATATTAATGACATAATAAAAAGACTAATGAACATGTTATAATAAACATGCTTCTTTCAATGTACTGTTGCCCACCAATGCCATTACATCTATGCATCTGTATTACCTTAAGGAACTTAGTAAGGTCTTTTCAGTCACTAACATTCTCTTCCAGGTTTCAGCTTGGAATACATCCTTTTATTAGCAGATGAATTCTAAAAAGGTATGATATTTCAACCTCTTTCCTTCTCCAGACACCAATGGTTTTGCCACCTTATCCAAACAAAAATAGGATTTGGAAAAAATACTTCACACGCATGAAACATGAAATAGCATCTGCAAAGGGAATGTGCTGCTTATGTATTCTATTACAAATTGTATGATAAATTACACAGTCTAGACTCAGCTGCTTAATGACCACAAGGAGACATTTTTTCTCAGAGGCAGGTCAAAGTCTTAAAAATCAACTCCTCTAGGAACCAAACCTCACAGACCTCACTATACTAAAGTGCAGAGGGCATTTCCTTGACCTTACCTGCTCTGACCAACGCATGCTTACCCATCTACAGAAAAGAGAATGCACTCTTGTCAGATCATTTTTATGGGTTCAAAAGCAGCCAAACAAATTCACAGAAGAAAAAGCCACCTAGAGCTATAAATTCAAAAAATTCCATCTCACAAATCACTGAAGGTTGTGAGGTTTTTCTAAGGAAGCATCCCTACATGCTCATCCAATTCTTACTTTCTTCCCACAGCATCAGCTGCTGTTGGAGACAGGATGCTCCGTTAGATGGACATTTGGTCTGATGAGGCAAGGTTTTTCTCATGTTCTAGAAGTTCATTTTTAACTTACTCCTCTAAGACACCACTGTAAGGTATAGTTTTCATATTCAGTATCTGTTGGTTTTGAAAGACATTTCTGAAAAAACAGTATGGACTCTAAGTTCTTAGAAAACACACACGTTTCTATCACCTCACCACAACTGGAAGCACTGTGGACTGATTAAAAGTAGGCCAAGCTTTAAACAGGTATGAAAACCAAATGATGGGCCTGCCCTCAGAGCTGGTCTCTAGGTATAGCTGAAATAGGATGAGAATAGGGAAAACAGTATGTCACCTATTTGTACAACTTCGTCTATTAAGAGGTTGCAGTTGTAGAACAAGACGTCATTGTGTAAGATGTTAAAAACAAACCCATACCCACTCTTCTGTTCTCTGACATGGTTGTACTTTCAAAAGTCTACTCTTATGGCTAACGCTTTAAGGATGCGCATCTCTGATAAGAACTATGCAACTGTATATTAGACAGTGAAAAGTCTGTTCATGTCCCAGACAGCTTATAAACAAATTCTTCACTACTAAGAATTGCATTTCAGTATTTGTTCTGAACAGGCAAAGCCTCGAGAGAGAGGTCATTCTGTCAGTGTTCATGAACAATTAGTATTAGGTCATCCTTCTAAAGCAGGATGTGCTGAAAGTCCAGAAAGATAATGAAGTTAATCTTTATAACATTTTGATTATATAGCTAGTATCTAATACTGGTATTAAGGTGAACACAGTAATACACTCACTTTTAAATTACACAAGCTCTCAGTGACAACTCCACTGCCAATAAATTGATATCCTGTCAAATAAGAATTTTTAACATGGCACTGAACTGACACGATGAAACTAAATTAAGCACTCTCATCACTGAGGTACAGGCAGAGCTGGATTATTCCAATTCAATTGGGTTTTATGATCTCTCCAAAAAAGACAACTGCAACCCTGTCGCATCAGAGCTAACTACAGGAGTTCTAAACATTAGGCTTTCCTTGTAAAGAACAGCTTTCTTCAGAAGCCTGGAAAGCCCAATAGCAGTTGATTTTTTAAAAAACCTTGATGGGTTTTTGTCGTGGTTTAACCCCAGCCAGCA